>NC_143515.1:56029076-56231576 GCF_031878675.1 Megascapheus bottae
CCCATCTTAGAGACTAAGAAAGGACTAGCTGCTATTCTGACTAGTTTATAACATCAGTATTTCCATGGATCCCTTGAGGGCACAGATTCTATCTACCTTTGGTCTATTTGTACCCCAGTGGCCTAGACTATCATGTAGGCTTGAAGAGAATTAGTTTGGTGTCAGGCTCATAGTTAGCAGAGATTTTTTTTGAGGGGGGGGCAGGTCCTGGGGCAAAACCATGGGCTTAGGCACTATACCTGGGCTCCTTTTGCTCAAGGCTAGCACTCTACCACTTGATCCACAGCGCTCCTTCCAGCTTTTTCTGTGATTGATTGGACATGAGTCTGACAAACTTTCCTGCCTGAGCTGATTTTAAACTGTGGTCCTCAGATTTCAGCCTCCGGAGTAGGTAGGATTACAGGTGTGAACCACCAGGGCCTGGTGGGAGATAATGCCTACCTAGATGTTAAGCAGGGCTCTGTAACTTAGTTGTATATCTGGAATTCCCCACTGCTAGAGAATCAAGATCTGAAGGTTTCTCCTATTTTGTTATTAGAGTGAGTGCCAAGGATGCTTGATAACAAAACAGCAGGCAGGGAAAACTCTTACAATTTTTTTTTTCCTCTGGATGCCTTGATTTTCAGTTTGGTAAGGTAGTGGTCTCTCTGCCATTATCTAAAGAGTGATCTCACTGCTGTTAAATCCCAGGGCTAACACACACATAGAATGCCCTTGATATTTTTGCTTGTACTCGAATTCCTATCTTGATGACTCCCTGTCCCTTCTACCAGGTACAATTTCCCTTTTGAGGAGACTCGGATGTACATTTTCTTAGAGTTCATTCAAAGGTGCACAGAGATTCATGTCATACAGCCCTCCAAGCAGGACAGGGTCTGGGTCTGTGAGGTAACTGATATTCTGGGCAATATTGAGTTTCCAGACATCTAGTTCAAGCTGGAAACTTTGCCCCACCTCATGGGCTTGAAAATTCACCCATCATCCCTTTCCCACAAACACAGCCTTCTGTCCTTACTGGTGTTGTGCTGTTTGCCCTGCTTTCCAAAAGGAAACCAGTCTTTTGAGGCTGTCTCCAGGAGCTACAGAAACAAAGGCTACAGAGGGGCAGGTGTCCTCTCAGAGTTCCCATGTAGATCACATTCCCACTTGTAAGGGGTTCCATGTCTCCCACAATTCCTTAAATCTCAAATAAGTGGCTTTATAGTATCTCTGTCTGTCTGTCTCTGTCTCTGTCTGTGTCTGTGTCTGTGTCTCTGTCTGTCTTTGTCTCTGTGTGTGTATGTGTGTGTGTGTGTGTGTGTGTGTGTGTGTGTGTGTGTGTGTTTCTGTCACTGTCTCTGTCTCTCTCTCTCTCTCTCTCTGTCTCTCTCTCTGGTTGTGAAGCTTGAACTCAGGGCCTGGGCACTGTCTCTGAGCTTTTTTTGCTCAAGGCTAGTGCTCTGCCACTTTGATTCACAGCACCACTTCTGTTTTTCTGATGGTTATTGGAGATGAAACTCACAGAGACTTTTCCTGCCCTGGCTGGATTTGAACTGCAATCCCCAGATCTCAGCCTCTGAGTAGCTAGGATTATAGGTGTGAACCACTGGCTCTTTCTCTCCTGCCCCCTCCTGCTTTTTCCCCTTTCTTTCTTCTGTTTTTTTTTTTTGTTTGTTTGTTTGTTTTTGTTTTTTAAGCTAAGATGAATAGGAAATAAAGAAGGAAAGAATTTTTCTCTTCTTTGTGAATACAATCATGTGTTTGTTTGTTTTGCCAGCTCTAGGGCTTGAACTTAGGGCCTGGGCATTGTTCCTGAGCTTCTTTTGCTCAAGGCTAGCACTCTACCACTTGGCCTTTTCTGTTTATGTGGTACTGAGGAATTGAACCCAGGGCTTCATGTATGGTAGGCAAGCACTCTATCACTAAGCCACATACCCAGCCTGCACAATTTTTAAAACTTTAAATGGTTATTATAAAGGTGATGTACAGAGTCGTTACTGTTTCATTGAATACAATTATATATAAACATATATAAAATCTTTAACTAGTATTCAAGGTTCCAATTCAACATGTCAGTTTGTAAGTATAATACATCTTGATCAGTGTCAATCCTTTCATAATTTTCTCTCAGAAAAGCCTTTCTCCATTGGTGTGGTTGTAGAGAACAGTATTTCTTTATCCCCAGCCAATAAAAAATTAAGACATGCAGATTATGGATGGTCATGAATTACAAGAAGCAGACAATTTTTAATTGAGCCTACACCAAGTTTATCACTTGGGACTCACAAAGGAAAATAAAAATGATTATTGATCAACTTAAAAAATATAGCATAATTAAAATTAGATGCTAGGAGTTCACACCTGTAATTTTAGCATTGAGGTTCAAAGCTAGTGGAACAGAACATTTACGAGATTCTTATCTCTGATTAACCAACAGAAAGGTTGGAAGTGGAGTTGTGACTTAAGTGGTAGAAAATCTTAAGCAAAATATTAGGTTACATACCTGAGTTCAAGCCCCAGTACCTGTGTGTCTGGTGTACACACAGCCTTTTCAAATCATTGAGTGCTTTGTAAGCACCACAGTCCATGGTTATAGCAGATATATGTTTCGAATCATATTTTAATCTTTATTTCTTGGCACACACACATAGACACACACACACACATATGATTTATTTTCTTCAAGTCAACCACTTTTATTCTCAGTCACAGGTGTCAAGAAACAGGAATGGAGCATGGGTCAGCAATGTTTAAAAAAGCAGAAAAGCTAAGAGTTCAGGTTTGTACTATTACTCTATTTAAATGTGGGAACAGGATGCCCCCACATCAGGCAAGCAGCTGCATATCTCAGCTGCTGCTCTGCAGACACAGCCCTGCAGGCAGCAGGAGCATCAGCTCTTCTTGCAGCAGGTGTATTTGCACTCTTTGCACTTGAAGGCACCAGCACAGATAGAGGTTGTTCAGTGGTGCAGGAGCAGTTGGGGGTCCAGGTTGAGGGCAGTGGTGGGGATGCAGAGACAGATATGTGGATCTTGGATCAGAGGAGGTGTGGATCATATATTTATTTGGAAAACACATCTTGCAGAGGTCTTACTAGTCTGCATGGGCACAATTATTTCCCCCATTTTACAAATGAGGAGCTGGAGGCCCAAAGAGGTTAGCAATGGGACAAGAACTGGAACTTGGAAGTTCTGTAAATGACTGCAGAATGTTGCCCCTTTAATAAGTACATGAGTAACCAATGAACAGGACAGAAAGTGAAATGTACACCAAGGGTGACCGGAACAAGCTGCTGTAGAAATAAATCACTGCTTCTGGTGGAGGAAGGGCAGGCTCCCTGAAGGATGGCACTTGAATTGGGTCTTAAAATGTGGATGAGCTGGGTGCTATGGCTCATGCCTGTAATCCTAGATACTCAGGAGGCTGGGATCTGAGGATCAAGGTTCAAAGCCACCCGGGACACAAAGGACCTGAGACTCTTACCTCCAATTAACCTCTAGAAAATGGGAAGTGGGGCTTGGCTGAAGAGTAGGGCCATAGCCTTGACCTGAAGAGCTCAGGGACAGTGCCCAGTTCAAGCCCCATGACCCACAAAAAAAAAATGTGGATGAGATTTCCATAAATGATCACAAGGGAGAGGACAGAGGGATGCCATGAAACAGCACCCTGAATGAAAACTGAAATGTCTATTTGGAAACCTTAACAATTTCAGTTTGCTGAAATGGGTGGCAAAGGAGCCCTGCTCCTGACACTACGAGGTACCCAGTGTCTGACCCAGCAGGCCCACGGAGTCAACTCCTGCCAATGCCAAAGCTTCTAGACTTGGACCACATGGAGAAGAGGGTCTTTGCCTTCCTGCTCAGGTGTGTGGACTTGACTTGGCACAGATGGATTTTTAAGCAGGGGGAAAAGTGTTAGAAAGCTGATGTGGTGATAGTAGATGGTCATAGTAGAGTAAAATGCCCTGCAGCAAACTGGATTGGGTTTCTTCAGTTCCTCATTTGTAACCCTCAGGGTTCAAAATCCTAATTTAGCCAGGAAAAGAGAAATCAGAGACAAGGAACAGATAATTTGGCCCTACGCCTGCAATGATCACTTATGCACCAGAGATGTCTAGAAACTGCTCTTTCCCCTTCCTGCAGCATTGGACACAGGAACATAGGACCTTCTTCTCCTAAGTGAGAGGAGATGAGATGTAGGCTTGCCTTTGGAGTCAACTCGTGGGCTTGTCTACATCAGAGCTGGGCTTGGTCACCCAGCATCCTCTGGATCACTTTTCCGCCTCGGCAGAAGTGTTCAGAGAATGAAAAATGCTGCTAATATCAGTTTGGGGGTGGGGTGGGGGAAACAACCCAACAGCAACCACAAGCAGGAAATTAAATATATGGCTTAAAAGAAAGTTCCCCACTGCCTTCTGGCTTTTGTACGTCTCCCCAACTGAGATCTCTCCTTCAGCCTAGGGGCCTTCTGTCCTACCTTCTCTTTCTCTGGTTGTCCTAATGACTCTTCCCTCCAGGTCTGCCCTGCTCTTCTCTCCTGTCCTTCTGATCCTACAGGGTCTCTAGCCTGGTCCTTCTTTTCTGCTGGCTGGGCTCTTCCCTGTGGCTTAAGCCTTCTTCTTCTAGTCTTTAGGCCTCCATTTTTTCCACAGCTCCAAGGAAGCATCTGTCTGTCTCTTTTTCATTTCTCATCAGGGAACCCTAAATGCTGAATGGGCCCTTTAGAGCCAGCCCTGGAGGGGACTTAGCTGGGGCAGTAGGGGGTGGGGTGCTGGGGACCTGGCAAGGCCATACAGAAGCCCATTCATTGATAGGCAGCCCCCAACACACAGCTTGGTCCAGCCTCCATGGCTTTGGGCAGAGAGAGGCATCCCTTGAGGCAGTGGCCAACATCTCAACCACCATGAATGACCTCAGTGTCTGCAGCTGGTGGGGGACTTTGCCCTGCAGCCTTCAAGTCCTGTGGGCCCATCTGCCCCACTATTGGTGCAAATATATTTGTCCTGAAAATAATTTGTCAGCACATCTCCATCAGTGGTGCTGATTTCATTAATTGGAAGAATTAGTTCTTTGTGGCCAATGGAAGAATATGAAGCCAAAACACACGAAACGCTTTTCCCTAGTGACCCAGAGACCCTTGGACGAACTCCTGGGTGCCATGAAAATGGATCATTTTCCAGAAAGAATGCCATTGGTTGTTTGTTTAACATCAGTCCCCATCCCTTTCCCTCCCCCAAAGACCTTTGAATTGCTCTCACATCTGGCTGCTTTTTCTTCCTTCATGTTTTTTTGTACAGAGTCAGGGCAGGGAGGAAACTTCATCAGTGTGAAAACATCCAGCAGCAAAGTGTAAATTAAATGCACTGAGAGGCCAGCAGAGGGGAAATCTTACCTTCTGGGGCAGAAAGTACGCGGACTGTGTCTTTGTTCCATGGGGGTAGACCTAGTTCAGTCCCCTGCATCTGCCACTAGGAGCCGTGTAATCTCAGGCAAGACTTTAACCCCATCTGAACCTCAGTTTCCTCACTGGTAAAATGAATTGATGCATACAAACTCAAGGGGCTGTGGGAGGATTAATGAATGTAACGTATATGGCCCATAGTAGACCCTTGGCTGATGGATGCTACATTATAGTGGTTGGGATCAAGACCAGAATAGATTCCCAATTATTCTCACACCTGAGATCTCCCATTCAGGGAGGCAGATGGGTAAATTGATGTCCAAAGCAAGGAGACAGATGGACAAGAAAGGATGATCAAGGAGATTGGATGGAATGACAGCCCAGTGGGGTGATAGGCAGATGGAACATCTCTTGGGATAGGCAGATTTATGTTAACCCAACAAGATATAGAGCTGGTTGTCCTGTGGGAGGGACAGATGGATGAGGGTCCAATGGGGGAAGACAGATAGATGACAGGCTAAGGTGGAAGACAGATGGACGACAATGTTTGGTGGGGAGGGAGACAGGGGTGGGCAACACTATATAGGGCAGAACAGATGGACAGAATGCTGCTGATGGCCCGGCTTCCTGTTTAGTTTTTAGGCCTGGACATCTCAAATTCATAAGCACCTCAGGGGCTCTGTGGGTGAGAAGACAGAGAAGAGGAGGGAAGAGAGGGAGAGGAAGAAAGAGATTGAGAGGGAAAGGGAGATACTACATGCCTAAGAAGACATTAAGTACTAGGGTCAGTCTGGCCTCTGTCCACACCCTCCCTCCCACCCCCATCAATCCTCCCTGGGTGGCCCCAAAGATAAAGGATGGAGGAGGAGGAGGAAGAAGAAGAGGAGGAGGCAGTGGAGGAGGAGGAGGAAAAGGAGGAGATTGAGGAGAAAGCTGCTAGTTGAACGAGGGGAAATAAAAAAAAAAACTGGCTAAAAGTTTTATTTATTTAAAATAAAGGTTCAGTTATGCTTGACTGTAAACACGCAGGCCCGGCATCCCTCCCTGCCTGGCTCTTCTATGGCAGAGGGCTTAGACCACACAGCAAGCTAGGGGCAGGAGGCTAAGGAAGGCCAGCATAGGTGTGGGGAGGGGGAGAGACTTGGGTGCCCCAGTCTCTATAGGCCACACTGCAATTCTGACCAGCCCACAGCTCCACTGGTCCCTGGCTCCTAGCCCTTTGTACATACCCGCAAATCAGCTTCAGCCATACATAAAGCACACATAGTCCAGAACAGAGGGGATGACTTAGACTTGTGCCTAAGCATTTATAGATATGTAAGTCTGTCTATCTGCTCTGTCTCTGTAGGTCTCTTTGTCCGAGGTAGCACAGCAGGGTCCTAGCAGAGGGAGACCAGACTCCTGCTGTGAGTTGCTTTGAGGAAGAAATACTCCCTTGTCTTTTGTTCTCTTTCTAGCAGTTTCCACCTGACTTCCTTCATGGATTTCAGTGACGGAACCTTTTGGGTGGCCTTAAAGATCCCCTGAGTTCCTGGGAGAAGGATGGCAGGGTGGATGGAGAAGAATCTGGAATAGAGACAGTCTGGGGACCCTTCCTTGCAATGTCTTTGTGAAGAGGTGGCACGGGCTGTGTTGGTGGCCTGGCTAGCAGGGAAGGGCTATGGTATGCAGGGTCAAGAGGGAATAAGCAGGAAATGTTTGTGATAAGAAGTTTTCCTTCTTGCAAGCAGCCCCTTGTTTTCAGAGCCAGCTGCAGAATAAGTAAGGGCTGAGCTGAGCTGGGAGCTTCAGAGGAATCTGCTCCTGGAGCCACCCTTGGGGATCCTAGCAGGAAAGACAGCAAGCCAGGGCTCCTGGGTCCTGCAATGACCCTGAGAGCCCAGCTAGAGCTGCTTTCCTTTAGGATCAACAATTTCAGTCAGAGTTTATAAAGTCAAATCAGCACCCCTGCCCACCCCCACCGCCCCAAAATGAAAAGCAAACCAAACAAACCCCCCTCACCCCACGGATTTTGTAAATCTAAGTTGCTGAGCAAGGGTGGAGGGCAGGTTAGAACCACAATCTGGGACTCAGGGAACTTCATGCTCCTATATGGTTTCTAGTGGAAGTTATTCATTAAAATGACCAGGAAAAATGGAAAGTGGACTAGGTGCAAAAACGATGTGATGCTCTGAAGAGAAATCTAACTACAAGAGGTCATGTACTGGGGGAGGGGGTCAGCAGCTAAGTCCTCAAGAGCCTGTGGCATGTAGCCATTTGCAAAAGTGGGTGGGTTTACCTCAGGCTCCCAATGTCTCCTCACTCCAGGCTCAGCAAGGGCACCTTCTGTGGTGGCTTGGGCAGCTTACAAAAGGGCTGGAAGTGCTGAGCTGGAAAACCCCAGCGAGGGGCGGGTGCGGGCTGGGGCCTCTCTCTGTTGTACCCAGGCCTCTTCTTAAGGATTAGCAGCTTCTGTCTGTCCCTGGGGGCTGTGCTGTAAATGCCGATGTAATGCTTATTTGTGGTTGGCAGAAGATGGATTAGGAAGGAGCTAAACAAAGCAAGAGGAGGCTGAGCGTGTGTGTGTGTGTGTGTGTGTGTGTGTGTGTGTGTGTGTGTGTGTGTATGTGTGTGTGTGTACACGCGCGTATGTGTGCATGCATGCACCTGTGCGCATGCGTGAGAACATGTGCCTCTTTTAGAAAGAATGTAGCAACAAGCTCACAGAAAGGATAATTGTAAGAGAGGATGAAGATTAAGTCACTGGTGGCCTGGAACTGGCAAGAGGTAAAACTTGGATGGAAAAATAGGAGTCAGTGATGTACAAATTCAAGACAGCTGTTTTTATTTATTCATTTTTTGATAGAAATGGCATCCCCCTATTTGTTGCCATATTCTCTTCATTTGGTGGGAATCACTAGATTCAGTTCAGGGGGTGGGGATTACATGGGTGGCAAAAATCATTGCGGCCCATTTCAGCTGCCTAGCTAAAAATCTCAGCAAAAGTGCCTGGCACACAGTAGGTGTGTGAACAGGAGACATCATTGTTATTTGGTCATGTGACTTACCTAGGCCCTGTGCCAGGTTTTCCCAGAGTCACCTGGATGTCTGCAGTCCCATCTTTCATCCCTCAAGTTGACATGTCTGAATTTTCTCCTCTGGCATGGTGAGGCTTGAGGTACAACTCGGCTGGTGGAAACTCATGTTGATTCACACTCCTATTGTCTTCCTCTTCATGAACATACGTGGTCTTGCATATTGGTCAATGGATGGATATTTTAATTTCCTGCTTACCTGCTCTGTGGAGGATCTGATTGCTTTTTGCGTTTGTTTTTCTCTCCAGCAGCTTGTGGACAGGTATTTCTGTCTGACCATCTGGTAGCCATTCACCTTTATGGTAGATTAAGAAAGCAATTAATTTTGCTTGTCTCTTTAGCAATATCTGCCTCCTTTGACAGCAAGTTATCTTTATCATACTTTAAATTTACTATACAAACTCCATTTGCTGCCTCTCTGCCTTCATAGAGTGATGGATTCAGCTTGCTAGATCAAGAACAGATCTAGTAACCAACTGAAAGAGAAACCAGGCACCTATGGATCATGCCTATAATCCTAGTTACTTAGGAGACTGAGATCTGAGGATCCCAGTTCAAACTGAGACTTGGTCAAGAAAAGCCCATGACACTCATCTCCAGTTAACCACCACAAAGCTGAGTGTTGGTGGCTCATGCCTGTAATCCTAGCTACCAGGAGGCTGAGATCTGAGGATTGTGGTTCTAAGCCAGCACAGGCAGAAAAGTCTATGAATTATTTAGAAAAGTCCAATCAACTACTTAGAAAAGCTGGAAGTGGCACTGTGGCTCAAGTGGTAGAGCACTAGCTCAAGCACAAAGAAGCTTAGGGATGGCACCCAGGCTTTGAGTTCAAACCTAGGACTCACATACACACACGCACATATACACACACACACACACACACAACACACGCATAACACACACGCACACATAAACACACAACACACACATAAGCTGGAAGTAGTAGAGAACTAGCATTGAGTGAAAGAGGTAAGGAACAGTGTTCAGGCCCTGAGTTCAAGCCCTAGAATTGGCATGGCTGGGGGTGGAAAGGGGGGGTAGACAGAGAGAGAAATCTGACTCCTACCTAGATCCTGACCCTCTGCAGGCCAGAGGGTGAATTGAGGAGTGGAGGTATAGAAGGCAGACATTCCTAGACAAGATGCAGTGCATGAGAGTTTCTTTCCTGTTCCATCCTTGTACACCACGTTTCCAAAGGCCATTCCTCAAAGACTCCTAGAAATGGAGAAAGTACAAATTGGTGTTTCACTTAATAGATGGGACATGAAAAAACTCTGGAAAGGCATCTAAGCAAAGTGCTTGTGCTTTGTTGGAAGAAATGTCTCAAAGGCTAGCAGTTATATAAACTCCCTTTTGTTTTGTTTCATTTTGATATAGGGCCTCTCCCAAGTGGGCTTCAAACTTGAAAGCCTCCTGTTTCAGCCTCCTGAGTATTCATTAGGATTACAGGTGTGACCCACCATACATGTTAGAAAAATGGAGGAGATGGAAAGAAATAGGCTGAATTCGATGGTCAGTAGCGATGACTGTTTATTGAGGAACAGTGAGGAACACACATCTTCCGTCAGGATTGGAGGTTGTGTACAGGCACTGGGTTTTGGGGTAGGTTTATATAGGGCTTTACAAAAGAGCAAGACTAAAAGATGGGTGGTGGTCTCTTGGAAGTCCCGGGTTATATCTTTGGCCAGGCCCACAGTAGAATGCTCCACATGGGGTGTGGGGGGCTATTATCCCCTGGGGACCAAGGTCAGAATAACCAGTCTGCAGACAAGTATGTGAGCATGTACCTGGTACTTTGCTTGACCCTGGGGAATAAGGCTGGACTTAATCCTTCATATTCCATCTTTAGATGCATAAAAGGAATGGGCTGAGAGAGTCCTTCAATACCTGTCTTGCCAATACTTTGGATGAGTGCTGAATAAGCCTTTTCTGGAAATGCTGCTGCGTGGCATGGATGAGTATTTTCTTGGTTAGCATGAATTTTGTTGAGACACTCTCCACATACTGGCTTCTAATTGGTTAATGGTGTGGTGATGATTCCTGAGGCCAGTTGCTCTGGCGAGCGGTGGTCAGGAATGTGCTCTGTGGTTGGTTATACAGACCTTAGTTTGGATCCCAGTTTCTTCAGTTACCTGCTGGCCTCTCCAAGTCTCAATATTCTAGTCTGTAAAAGAGGCATATGATGTTTTCTAGTCTCATAAGATTCTTAGAGGGAATCTGACAGTTTATCTTAGAGCTCTGGGGCATAAGTCCTCCAAGGGTTTTATTAGAGTATTTCTAACCCCAAAGACTTTGAAGCCTCTAATCACTGATTTTCGGAGTTTACTATCTTGGCTACACAACTTTTTATTTTATCTTATTTTGTGGCAGAGCGACAGGCTGGCTTTGAATTCTGGTTCTTCCTGCTTGAGCTGAATGCTGGTATTACAGGCATATGCCATCATACCCAGCTCGGCTATACATCTTACCTCATGGAGACATCCCTTTCTTTCTCCTCCTTTTGAATGCTGAGCTGTCAGTAATGGATCTGATTGACTGCATTCATCCATCTCCGGGATATTGGCTCCTCTCTGTGCAGCCCCCATTCCAGGCTCTTCTCTAGAATGTCAGTCAGCCTTCAAATGCTGGTAACTTATCTCTGCAGAGTGTCCTCTTGGGGCCTAGGGACAGGCCAGCTGGGAGGTCTTGCTCCTCATCATGGACGACCTCATCGTGAACTTTCCCGAAGGCAGTGAGGAGAAATGTAAAACATTCAGACAAGTTCTTATTTGTCATCTCTCTCGCCCACCCCTAAAAAACTGTTAACGGAATTTCAGTCTCTAAAAACACAGAAGTTCAGTCAAAACCCTTTTTGTCTATAGACATAGAGGGAACGTTTAATTTGGCTCTGGAGCTGAGCTGAAGAAACCGCTCTGGAGGCCAGATGGGATGTCTGTGGTGGGTCAGCTCTGTGGTGAAAAGGGGGCTTGATGCAGGGGTCGGAGGACTGAGCTCCACAGAGCTCCCAGGCTGCACCCACAGCTGCCCCAGATCAGAAGTCCCCTCAGCTTCCAGGGGACATCTTGACAAAGCAGGACCTCAAGGAGAGTGGTTTCCATAGTGACAGGACTCTTCAATTCTATCTTTTCAGAACCAGTTTCTGGCTTTTCAGAAAGGTTGAGTGAGTCATTGCTGTGCTCCAGTGAAGGGAGCAGAAGGCTGGGATGGGGGTGGGGAAGGGCTGTGAGGGAGGTTGGCTGGGCTAATATAGGAGGAATGCTGAGTCAGTGGATGGCAGTGGGTTCTGATGAGTGTTGTGAATTACTGGTTTGGCATGGAACATGAAATGGCTTTGTACCAAATCGTTGGTAGGGTAAAAATAAAGGGCTGGCACCAGAAGAGACCCCAGCTGACTTAGACAGAGTGATAGTGTCTGAGAATTGTATCTCATTGATGGCAGAGCTTGAGCTTGAGTCTTCCTCAGGAAGCTGGAGTCCATTAGCTGTCTCCTAGGGCAAGGAGAAGGGTCCCTCTCTGGTCCTTGTTCCCATTGTCCTTTTTTGGTATTGGTTGGGTAAGGGATACTAGTTGTCCTTTGTCTGGGGGCTTGTAGGAGGAAAAGAAAGTGTTGGAAAGCTCTACATGTTGGTTAATGTAGGAGCTGAAATTTATTTTTGGAATCTGCCCATTGACCGCTTGGGTTGTTATTTCTCTGATTCTTTAAGGGCTTTTTGTTTTTGTTTCTGCCGTATAAAAGACGAAGGATGAATAGCTGTAGTTATCAATTCTTTATACTAAAAGATCCCACTTTCTGCTTTTGATTGGAGCATGGGGAGTTGGTTCCTGATTTCCATAATCTGTGTCTGGAGGTTTGTATGAGAAAGCATCATAATGAGGTAGCCTGGAAACGTAGTGCCCATGGCTGGGAGTGCAGAAAGAATTTCCTCCTGACAGCTGGAGATAGCCTTCTGTGTGGCTGGGTGGGGACCTAATCCTTTTATCCTGACTTTGATTTGCTTGATTACCTCTTTACCAGTATTGTTCATGGCTCCAACAGGTGTCTGCAAAGGCAGAGGCTGAGAGCTAGCCAAGGTCTGGTATGGTTGACCTCATGGTTTGTACCATGAGGTCGTCCCACAACTGTAGACCTTTCCTTGTTCTGGGGCTGGGAGATAAAGTATCAGTTTCATTTTTGAGAAAAGTCCAGGAACCCAGTCAGGGAAGGCCAACCTATTCTTCCAAATCCACTTATGATAAAAGAAAAAAGAAGCTATAATGGAAGAATGGGGGGGTTGGTAGATGAGTGTGAGAGATGGCTCATCACTGCCTCAGAAAATCGTCCCATACATTTGCAAATCACAGGAAGCTGGAAGAGATGAAACAGCTGGATTCTTTTCATCACTCTAGTCTGCATGCTATCTTGAGTGACACTACACTTTGAGAGAGTGTAGAAACATGGGAAGTGAACTGCAGTGGGTGTTGGGGCACTGAATTTTACGCTGCCCCTGGAAGTCAATTTGGCTCAATTTCTGGGTCAATCCAGCTTTGTCTTCTGTGGGTGAGGTTGGAGTAGACAGAACCTAGGTGGCTCTCTTCTCTGACTCACTGGCCACAGCATGTGTCCATCTCATACACACAGAAGATGGAGATTGCTCTCTGCAGTCCTGCACTCTCCCCTCCCTAACCTCCCCAGAGGGTTATCTTGCTGACTTGACTAACACAAACCCCCATCTGGATGAGGTCCAAACACCAGATGTGCCCCTGATTAGTGTCGGTCTGGGGAATGTTTCCATGACTGAAAGGTCAATGTCAGCTGGAAGTGCCCAGAGTGGCTGTCTGACCCCCACCCCATGTCAGCTGAAAGACCCAAGCCTTCCATTATCTCATTAGCCAAGGGATTTAGTTTGGGTGGGATAGGGGTGGGGTGCAAGCTCAAGAGGGCCTTGTTTTACTTGCCTTTTCTCTTTGCTCTCTATAGATGGACAGTGTGATTTTTTTTTTCACTTGGAAAAGACGCCTGGGTGTGCAAAGGGAAAGCCCTGCTGGTGTGTAACTGTAAACACTTAATTCTTCTTTAGATGTGCCATGCAGTCAGGTCTCTTCTGATTTTCTTAGAGGGGAGGGGCGTCCCCTTCACTATGGAAAGAGAAATGAATGATACTATTGCAATAGGCTGGGCTGCCATGCTTTACCCTATTTACAGGTCATTTTAAGTCTTGCTTCGGCAAGACAGGCTTTCATGTCTAATTTCATGAGTATAGGACTGTGCGAAGCTTTCCTCTAGGTAGCAATGAAAATTAAATACAATTGAGTTTGATGTCTACCTTATTGATTCCAGATCCATTTCAGTAGACTGTGACACTTCTGCGACCTGCAAATTCTACACATTAGAGTTAAGATTTTACACAAACTCTGTACGTACATGCAAGACACGGACATTTCTACCAGCAACATCTACCTTCCAACAAAAGATTTGGGCCCCATTGGAAGATGAAAGCTACTAATGAAAACTGCACTGCAGATGGTATTTTTGGTCACTCCTTGGGCGAGGGGGCAAGTCATGAATAATTACATGGGCGTGATACAAAAAATAGGGTAATAATTTCATCAAATCCACACCCCCTCCCCTTGAGCCTCTGTGGCCACACATCTTATGTGTTATCATAATTACATACAAAGGGATGATGTGGGAGAGAGCACAGGTTGTATGGTCACCAGCTTGAGCTCCACGGTTTCATTGACAGCATTCTGTCAAGCATGGACTATTTTTTTCCCTCCTTAGTATGTGACTGCTGGTGACATTTGCTTTTCAGTGGCCCCTGGGTTATCCAGCAGTGACATCCTAATAGAAGCCTATTTGAGCCAGAGAGACATTTGGTAATCAGAGCAAGGGAAGATGAGGCCACTTCAGTCAGACATGGCTTCAGGGTATTGAGGCAATCATCTCACTTCTGCAACCACCGATCTGGGAGTTGGGGACTTTGTTCAGTTTCAGGTGAGAGAAGGGGAATTTTTACAAGAGGCCATGGCCTTTTGGGCTAGGGGGGGGAGAAAGTATCTTCTGTAAATTATTTATTTAGCAAATTGGGGCAGGGAACAGAAGTGAATCAGAAGGGCTCTTGGAGAGTGGT
The DNA here is from genome assembly GCF_031878675.1 of Megascapheus bottae. Taxonomy (NCBI): domain Eukaryota; kingdom Metazoa; phylum Chordata; class Mammalia; order Rodentia; family Geomyidae; genus Megascapheus; species Megascapheus bottae. The sequence continues at coordinate 56,043,640 of NC_143515.1, forward strand.
GAGTCCTCACTTGGGTCACAGGGTGACTTGTAAAAATGATATGTAGGTGTTGGTCTACAGCCAAAATCTTGGCTGTACACTGGAATTACCTGGGGGGATTTTATAGTCCTGATGGTTCAAACCCTGCTTCAGACCAGTTGTGTCAGAGTCTCTGAGATGTGGTGAGGTTTAGCCCAAGGCAATGTATTTTTAAGGCTCCCTGGGTCATTTCATTAGTGTACAGTACCCTCTGAGCTGAGACCTGAAAAGTCAAAGTGGTTTGAGGGCCAGCAGCATGTCATGTGAGACATGTTAGATACGTAGAGTCTTCAGCCGGGTCTCAGATCTACTGAGTCAACATCTGCATTTTAGCAGGATCCCTGGGAGATTTAAAGTATATTAAAGTGTGAGGAGCTGTGGCTTTTCAAACTTTTCTGCACATTAAATTCACCTGGAGAGCTTTAAAAGCTTCCCAATGCCCAGGCTGCACCTCATACCAATTAAAGCAGAGTTTCTGAGAGTGAGACTCAAGCATCGGTAGTTTTTATAGGTTTTCAGGTGAGGGTTTCTCAGCTCTGGTGTTGTATTAGAATCATCTGGGGAGCTTTTAAATATCTTGATACCTGAGCCCTACTTGTGGAAGTTCTGATTGAAGTGGTCTGGGATAGGAGGCAACAAGAATCCTAAGTAATCTGCATATGCAGAGCTTGAGGTCCAGAAAAGGGATCTAGTTCCACTGAGCGATACTGGTTGAAAACCTTATGGCAAGCCAATGGAAACAAAAAACAAGACAACAACAACAACAACAACAAACCAAAACCAGGCCAAGGCCAGAATTCTCTGGTGTAAGGGTGTTAGGGCTTTGATATTTGATCTCCTTATATATGATTGTTACTATACTTTTATCTTTTTATATGAATTCAGATATTTTTAATGCTACTTTCAGTGTTCTAATAAAGTTTTATTAATTTTTTTTCTGAAACTTTTGCCTCACCATAGTACACTGATAAAAAGCAGTAATTTCCATCTGGGACACAGAGCTTTGAGGAGCTAAGGGGTCAGGTGAGTTGGAGACAAGAAAGGTCAAGGTTGGAGAATGTGGGTGAGCCAGGGCTGAGAGGAAGCAGATCCTGAAGTATAAGTGAGCAGACTGTAATTTCTTTTTTTCTTTTTTTCCATCTTATATGACTAAGGTAGGGTTGCTGGTTTTAGCAAGTAAGAACACAAAGCCCCGTATAAATTTGAATTTCAGATCAACAGTGATTTACTCTGTGTGTGTGTGTGTGTGTGTTGGTACTGGAGTTTAAATTCAGACTCTGATTGTGACCCTTTACTCAAGGCTAACACCCTACCACTTGAGCTACAGCTTTACTTCTGGCTTTTTGGTGCTTAATTGGAGTCTCATGGACTTTTCTGCCTGGGGTTGGCCTTTTTTTTTTTTTTTTTTTTTTGGCCAGTCCTCAGCTTGAGCTAACAGGCCAAGCCCTATCCTTGGACTTTCTCAAGGCTAGAGCTCTACTACTTGAGTCTCAGCACCACTTCCAGCTTTTTTCTATGTATGTGGTACCAAGGAATTGAACCCCGCTCTTTGTGCATGCCAGGCAAGCACTCTACCACTAGGCCAAACTCCTGGTCCCATGGGGTTGGCTTAATCACTATTCTCTGATCCTCTCAGCCTCCAGAGTAGCCAGGATTATAGGCATAATCCATCAGTACCTGGCTTTGAATAACGTTGTTGTTGGTGGTAGGGGTACTGGAGCTTGAATTCGGGGCCTGGGTGTTGTCCTTGAGCGTTTTTGCTCAAGGCTTACACTCTGTCAACTTTAAGCCACAACTCCACTTAGGATTTTCTGGAAATAAGAGACTTTCCTGCCCAAGCTTAGATCACCATCCTTAGATCTCAGCCTCCTGAGTAACTAGGATTCTAGGCATGAGCCACCAGTGTCCAGCTTCATTTATTTTCATGAAGCCTGTGTATATCTGGGACATATTTTACACCAGAAAAATTATTGGTTGCTTATCTGAAATTCAGTTTTACCTGGATATTCTATATTTTATTTGACAACCTCCAATTTTCAGTGTTGGACTATATGTGCTGTAAAGAGGGCTTTCGTCATCTGGGATGAGGTCCAAGAGCACGTGCGTGCGTGTGTGTGTTTTGGGGGGGGTAACCCTGTCCCCAGAGACTCACCATCCTAAGGTTATAGTGGTGGTGTTGGTATGGGTTTGTGGGTGCTTGGGTTCTTCTGTGACTGTGGGTTAATGCCTTGAACTTAACTTTTGCCAGGCTCTTCTGCAGTCCTTGGTTCGGAGGAAGTTCTAGGTCGTTCCTTAGATGCCCTTATCTTCTGCTGTTGCTTGCCAAGTTCAGACTGCAGATGCTAAGGAGCTTAATGGGCTGGAGGTGACAGCGTGGACTGATGGTGAGTTGGACATAGGTAGGGAAAGGAGGGTGCAAAGGGAAGTTTGGCTCACCAGCCGAATCTCCTAGAAGAGGCTGTTCAGTGTCTGAGCTCAGTGTGTCTGGCTTTCAGCAGAGGTAGTTCCACATGGAAACATATCCAGAGTCAAAAGTGCAGGCTCCCATCCCATTTAGCTCAGAACAGCTCATTCACTGCTGGTTCCAGAGTGGGAAAGGGGGATTGAAGGAGGGGGAAAGGGGGCCAAGAGTGGGAAAGAGGGAGAGGCCAGCAAGAGAAGCACCAATATGACTAGAGGAGATATACAAGATATTTCTGTCTGTCTGACTATTCCTCTTCTGCCTTCTCCTCCTCCTCCTCTCCCTCCTCCTCCCCATAACCCCATCATCATTCTACTAGTTACATAGCTGGGAATTGAAGCAAGATACAGCTGGGTTCTAGTGGGCCACACCTAGCTACTTAGGAGACTGAGCACTGAAGATCATGGTTTGAAATCATCCCAGGCTGAGAGACTCTTATCTCCAATTAACCACCAGAAAACTGGAAGTGGAGCTGTGGCTCAAAGTGGTAGAAAGCTAACCTTGAGCAGGAAGAGTTCAGGGACAGTGCCCAGGCCCAAAATTCAAGCCCTATGACCACTCCGCCCCCCCCCCCCCAAAAAAAGGGCAAGATACAGGACAGTTTAGGAAGGGTATGTAGACTTACCCATCCTGCCCTAAGGTCTAAGCTGGTGCCTGTTAGTTCACTGAAGTAGCACCTTCAGCCTCATAAGAAGCCCCGGAGGGGAAGGGGGGGAGGCTAGTGTATGACCAGTAGGTCCTGCGACGATGGTTCTATTTCCTCTGAGTGATCCAGCAGCCCTGTGGCCTGCGTGAGCCTCTTTCCTCAGGCTCAGACTCTTCAGGCAAGGGCGAGCCTCTGGAGAGCAGAGTTCTTTGGGGAAATCTGGTTTAGACCTTCTCCTGTAGGAAGTTTCCTGATTTTCCTCCTGACCTCTCCTCTTTCCAGAGCAATCAATCACCGCAATTTAAATGAAGGTTGCAGGCTTGGTTTCTTGTTTCTTTTAGGGTTCCCTGCTTGGGAAAGCGGGGCTCTTCTGTCTCCTTTTCTGTCTCTTGTCTTCTTTTTTTGTTCCTTTCCTGATGGGCTGAGAGTAGAGAGCCAGTCTTTCCAGAACAGCTTTCTCAGAGCCTCTGGATGTGGTGTGGAGAAGACTGAAGAGAAACATCAATATGTCACGGCTAATTAAGATGATAAATGGGCTTTTTTTGTCCCCCTTAACCACTTAGTTAAGGGCAGGAACAGCCAGAGGCTCTGTGGAAGACTGGAAGAGAAGCCAGTGAAGGGAGGGATGGCCTCAGTACAGGGTAACCTCCTAAATTGTGGCTTTCAGGGACTCAAGCCCAACAGCCCTCATTCAGATTATGCAAAGGCCTGGGCAGCTGACGAATGGCACTGATTGGTTGATGGAGCTGGTCCCGGGTCTTGGTCCTGGCTCTAGGGGGTCTGGTTTATTAAATCTAAGCTAGGTTTTGGCCATGAGCATCAAGACTGTCCTCTAGGACTTGTTTTTCCTTGGGATGTGAGAGGCTTGACTGTTAGAAAAAGAGTTGGCTTTATCTTCCAGGCCCACAGCCCTACTTTGGAATCTAATCTGGAATTTGTTGTCAGTGTTGTGTACAGTCACACAAGGAGTGTATTAGGTTCTGGGAGCTGTGGAGGATGGGCTAGGGTAGCCTCTGGGACCAGGATGTTCTTATCTCAGCTCTAGGGAACAGCAGCTGGTCTCATGGCCCCACCAGCTGTCATACATACCCAGGATGGGGGGTGGGGATGGGCAGAGATAGGCCTCACCAGCTAGATACTAATTGGCTTGCTTCTGTCTACCTCTTTTCAGGCTCAGGGTTGGCCTCAGGGCCTTTGAGTGATCACTGCAGCCAGTGCTCAGGATACGACAGAGGTGAATCTATATGTGGTTGGGATATATATTTCTTCCCCTGCAGCTGGGAGGTCTGAACACCTGGCTAACATGAAAGTGTGGTATGGAGGTGAGCCAGCTCAGAGGTGAGGCAGGGCTGAGATGATTAGGAAAGGAATAGGTACCCAGCTTGTGGTCAGCCCCCACTCCTTGCTATTTCCTGGCTCCTCTCCTCTCCCCTGGCATTTCTGATGTTCTGGGACCAGGTCTAAATTGGGCACTTGGATGAGACATTCCCTTACAGCTGCCAGCCTTCTGGGTCCAGGGTGGTCACAGGACTCACTGACGCAGCATCTCCTCCTTCAGGTTTGGCCCTCACCTAATCCTCGGGAGCCTCATGCCAATACCTCACTGCTAGTGGAGGTCTTTTTTTACTGAACCCAATCCTGGCAATATTTGGAGCAGCCAAAGTGGGTCTGCCTGTGCATACATACACACATGCTTGTGTGTATGTGTGTGTGCATGTGCATGTATAGTTGTGTGTGTGTGTGTGTGTGTGTGTGTGTGTGTGTGCATGCATGTCTTCCTTGACATTCCACTAAATGTTTATTGGCTCTGAGTGAGGCCCAGATTCCACCCTTTCTTTCCAATGTTGGATTTGGGATTGGACAAACTTCCCAAGTGGAATTTATTAAGCATGTATAATGCTCTTTACAATTTATGCCGTGTGTGTGTGTGTGTGTGTGTGTGTGTGTGTGTGTGTGTCCTCTCCCTTGGGACCTAAGGCTTGTATTCCCAGCCTCCTCTAGGCTCTTGTGTACACGGTGTCCTTTGTTCAGACAGCTCTGAGCTCTTCTGCCTTTTGTATCCTTAAGCAGTTTGTGTTGTTATGTTGTTACTGCCTGGTAGGCAAGAACCCAGGTTTGAGACTCAGCCCATACCCTGGCTCAGTCCTGACTCTCACAGGTTGTTGGCTAGGTAATTTCTCTTAGAATTGTTTTCCTTATCAGTGGTTCATTTCTTGGGCTCAGTTTTCTGTATGGTTTCATATACAAGGTATACAAGCTGATAACTTCAAGCGAATTAATTTCTATGGGACTCAGTTTCCTCATCAGATGGTTATGAGGCTCATGGGTCTCACACACAAAGCACCTGGCACAATGAAAGCATTTTAAACCTTCCCGCTCTTGGAACCTCTCTCTTCATAGTGGCTTGAACAGGGCTAGGCTTGTGGTGGGCACCCAGAAAGGTAATGGTGACTGATTAATGATTATGGAGCCTGCAATTATTAGGATGAAGTCTCTAAACAGGGAAACAGCTCTAAGCAAACCTATTAATTAGGGGCCTGTTTGCAGTCCTTTTGTGCTAGCTTGCCACGTGTTAGCTCAAGGAGGGCTTTGTACACCCCCTCTCCCAGAAGTCATTCTGGGGAAAATAATGACCAGGGAGAGGCTCAGGCCTGAGGTGTGCAATTCCCACCTACTTGTGACCTTCACGCCCATCCTCCCCTCTCTACCCCAGTACTGATCCAATAAACAAGTTAACAGGTGACAAACACAACCCTAATAAAGGCTACTGGCTTTAGGACAGCAGTAAGGCTGAGTTAATGGACTTTTAGTGGAGAGCAGAGACTCCCTGCAGCTCAGGGCTGCTGACCTGAAGTGACCGCCCAGGGCAGGGGAAATGGAGGCCCAGGCCGGCTCCCACTTACTTTTATTAGCTTCCAAGTGTACTGAGAAAGAAAGAGAGACAGAGACAGACACAGAGAGACAGAAAGAGAGGAGAAAGAAGAAAATACCAGAATAGAGAATTTTGGAAATCATGTATGACTTAGATGTTTACATTGATCATTTTTAACAAGTTAAAACCTCAAATATATCTGATTCAAGTACTTCACAATCATGATAGGACATATATAAATGTCTATTCTGTACTGCAACCAGGTGGTAAGATAAACCAATGGGATATAAGTTTAAAGTAGCATGAGATGTATCTTTCTGTCCTGGGTTAGCCTGTATTCCATGCTATGGGGTAGCCAAGAGCCCAAGGTCCTGGCCTCTTCTAGTTACTGAGGTCATCTCAAAATTGGACTAGGTGCTGGCAACAGAGGCCTGGGGATGACTTTGTCTCAGGAAAAGAAGGTAAAGCCCACTAGCAAGCCACAGGCCCACACATGATTGTTGGCTGATGTGTGCTCATGCTGAGCCCTGGGTCCAGCTCCTCACAGGTAGTAGAATGTTCACTACATGCTCAGGGCTCATTTGCCACAGGCACAGCCAGCATGCCGTCATGCACTTAGGTGATCAATACTGTCTTCATTATCATTGTGGGTCATGGCATCTTATAAATGCTCCATACATGTGTTGTATAAATAAAATCAAACCTAGGATTCACTTTAAGACAGAGCTATTCATCTGGGCTTTTCACCTCCATTCCAGAGCATTGCATATACGATGTTGTGATTATATCTGGTGCCTTGGTATTGTTTAGCACAGACTGTGAGCATCTCTGTGCAACTGGTACAGAGAAGGTAGTGGCCAAAATATACAAGTGACTTGAGTGGTTGAGTAGCTATGTTAGCCGCATCCATGCTAAAAGAGACAGCTTCCCTCCCACCCCTAGCCTAGCTCCATTTCTTGATGAGTGCTTTCCTGTTTTATGAACCTGTCCCTAGATGTTCTTGTCCCCCCCCCTCTCTCTTTCTATCAGGGCACATATGGTTGTTGGTACATGTCACTTAGTTAGAAAGTCTTAAAACAGCATGAAATTGTTAGCACGTTGCTCAGACCTGCCAAGCTTTTCTTGAGATTCAGGCTTTGGTGGATTTGGATTTAGTTTTCTGTTTGTTTTCTGTTTTCATGCAGTTTAGAAAATTGGTCTGTGACAACCTTGGGGGAAATGATCCTGCTTTGAGCTCTGCCAAGCAGAGGCAAGCCTGAGTTGAGGGCTGGGGGAGGAGGGGAGAGGGAGAGGAAGAGCTCAGTGTACAGCAGTGCTGGGTTCCTGGCTTGCGTTCTTGCTTGGCCTGTTGGATTGACATTTCGACTACTTGGTGTGTGGGGGGATAGAAATGCTCAAAGGAGGTAGAGAGCACAGGGAGAGGCAGGTTTCTGTAGGAATCTTTTGAGTTCCAGAGAAGACAGGCACTGTCTCTCTGAATGTCTAGGGGCAGGTTGTGTAAAGTAAGATGCCCTTTTCTCATTCATTTGATTCCTCTACTATCTTTGGGATACGGGCAGTGCCAGAAATGCAACTTTCCCCACATGGCCCCAATATGCCATCTCCCCTCCCTGCTCTCAGTAGCGCTTGTCTCTTGGCAGATTTCCTTTCTGGAAATAATCTCATATGGGGGAAGTCTGGGCCGATCTGTTTCACTTTGGGTGGTAGTTGTTATCCTGGCTGCTGTGTGAACCCAGCCAGCCCTGCTTCTAGATGGTGAGGTTGGGGCATTGATTGTCTCTCAGGAAGCCCTTGGTTTGATTCCTGGCAGTATGGAGGGCCCTCAGAAATTGCCTTTTGTTAAAATGCCCATAGCAATTTTTCCCCCTCCCCCTTCCAGAAATGTCTCTGCTGCTGTTTGAACATGCTTTTTAAAAAAAAAAAAAAACAAAACAAATCTGGGTGCAGTGGCGCACTCCTATAATCCTAGCTATTCAGGAGGTTGAGATCTGAGGATCGAGGTTCAAAGCCAGCCCAGGCACTAAAGAACTTGAAACTCTTAGGGTGGTAGCCTTGAGCTGAAGAGCTCAGGGATAGCACCCAGGCCCAGAGAGTTCAAGCCCCACCAAAAAAAAAAAAAAAAAAAAAAAAAAAGGCATCATCTGTATTTCCAACTTACATCTTTCCTCTGAGAATGGTTTTCCCTTGGTGCTGGGGTCTGGGTCTTTAGGAGCAGGTCTGAGACCTCTTTGGTGGTCCCTAGTATCTCAAGTATTCTGTAGCTCATGCCAAATGTGACCGTTCTGCCTCCTTATTGGGCCTCTGGGACTGAGGTAATGGCACCCTAACCATCTAAAGTCTCCGGAAAGGAACGCTTGTTTGTTTTGGATCTACACATTGAACATGTGACTTAGATGCAATGACCTTCCCAAACTGAGATCAAGTGACCTAGTCACAAAGAAACATCGGAGTTCATGTCTGTTTGATGTCCATCCTGAGAACTCAGGAAGAGCAGAGATTGAGTGCTTTGGTTCTGCGTTTCTGTCACCTCCTGCCCTTGCCTAATATTTCCAGTGTCACTTTCCTGTTCTTTCACGCCATCTCTAGACTGAAGGAATGACCTTGATGTCAAGATATAAATCAAGACAAAATTCCCCTCCCCAATTTTTTAAATCACCCTCAGCTTTTTATTAAGTATATTGAAGTGAAGGCTTGATTATAAAAGCAGGGAATGGAGCAAATGAGAAAAATGAAGCATTGATGAGCTTCTGAATTTTAATTCTGAAAGTTTTTCAGGGCTTAAAGGCATCCCATGGTGGCCTGTCTTAACCCAGCCATATCTCAAGGGGGGGGGGGGAGGTCCTTGACCATGCTGTACCCTCCCTGTCAGTCCTTGGGAAAAATTTCCCCCTGCCTTCCTCTCTGCCTCTTCCTCACTAAGGAAGGTTTGAGGCAAGTGTCTTATCTTATGCCCATAATCTTATAAACGAGAGAGAGAGAGAGAGAGAGAGAGAGAGAGAGAGAGAGAGAGAGAGAGAGAGAGAGAGAGAGAGAGAGAGAGAGAGAGATATCCTGGGTCTTGAACTCAAGGGTGCTGTCTTGGCCACTGTCCTTGAGCTTCTTTTGCTCAAGACTAGTGCTCTACCACTTGAGCCACAGCTCCATTTCCAACCTTTTCTGAGTAATGGATTGGAGATAAGAGTCTCATGGACTTTCTTGCCCAGGCTGGCTTTGAACCATCCTTAGTCCTCCTGAGTAGCTAGGATTATAGGAGTGAGCCATCAGCATCTGGCTTATAGTTTTATGTTTAAACTTGGGAGGTAATAAAAATGTTCACGTGAGAAATTTATCATTTTTATTGGTTTTAATGGAAGGTTCCACACTTGTCAGGCAGGTGCTCTTTTCTCTGAGCTATGCCTCCCACCCTGCTTTGTGTAGGTTATTTCTGAGGTAGGGTCTTGCTTCCTGCCAAGGCATGTGCTTAGGCTGTGATCCACCTACTTCAGGCTTCTCATTATCACTGGAGTCACAGCATATGCCAGTACATCCAGTTCTCTGTTGAGAAGTAATCTTCCAAACTTTTCTTCCTGGACTAGCCTTGAATTGCAATCTTTCCAATTAGTCTCCCCATAGCTTGAGAAGACAGATGTGTGTCATTGTGGTCAGGGACCAACTATATAGTTTAAAAAAAAAAAAAAAACCTCACAAAGTTTTCTGCCCAGGCTGATCTTTTTAATCATGATACCAGACTAGGGTTACAAGTATGAACCAGGAGTGTCTGGAAAAATTGGGAACTTTTCTTTTCCTTGTGTAAGCGGGATTTGAGGTCTTATTTTTTCTAGGATGGCACTCTCTCATGGAGCCATACTTCCAGCCCTGTGAGAAATGTTTATGAAAGTCAAGTGTTCTAATCCTAGCACAGCTTCTTTTTCCTCTTCTTCCTTTTTCTCCTCTTCCTCCTCCTCTTCCTCATCGTTGTCCTCCTCCTCCTCCTTTTTCTTCTCCTTCTCCTCCTCATCCCCTTCTCTTCTTCCTTCCCATCTTTTTCTCTTCCTCTTCTTCCTCCCCCCTTCTCCTCTTCTTCCTTTTCCTGCTGTTATTTCTCTTCTTCCTCCTTCTCCTCTTTCTTTCTTCCTTTTGAACTCAGAACTTCAAACTTTTAGGCTGGCACTCTACCACTTAAGCCAAAACTCCATTTCTGCCTTTTGCTGTTTATTTTGAAATTGGAGTCTGGCAATCTTTTATGCTGGGCTTGCTTGCAACCACAAGCGTCCAGATCTTAACCTCCTGAGTAGCTAGGATTACAGGTATGGATCCTCAGAGCCTGTCAAGTTTTACTTTTTCTTAAAGGGATTACTTTTTCCTCCTGTAATTTTTTTCCCATGACACTATTCGAATTTTAATTTTTTTAATTAAAATTTTTTCAATTTTCATTTATTGAATGATTCTACATGAACCAGTTTGACATTTTATACATGATATAGGCAATGTTCCCTCATTTATTTATTTTCCACTATGGAAGTTTTGTCTAGCCATAGCCAGTGGCTGTGGTGAGTATGACATTGAATGCACAGAGACAGACAAAGGGAAAGAGGCACAATTTGAAGGTAGAGTGAGTACCAATGTTGGTGGGACTAATTTTCTTGGCATCATACCATCCTGCTTCTGTGTTTGTAGCAGGAGGACTTGGGGTGGGAGGAAACAAGCCCTCTGCAGAGTAAAACCAGCTTGCCACTATCTCATGAGCCATGGTGCATTCAGCACGCAAGACACAACATAGGAAAGTACAGATGTCAGTGAATTAGCAAGACTGAGAGCAGAGCAGCCTGGCTCCTCTCCTGTCATCAAATGTGACTCATCATGAAGTCATCCTCGTCTGTCAGACCCTGTGGTCTTCCCACTACCACCGGGTGACTTAGCAAACTGGCTCTCCTTGATGGCAGAAGCAATTCCCTTGCTTTAGAAAAGGCTACTTAATCGCACAGGCCCTGTGGATTCATTTGAGAAGAATGAATACCCTTAAGAGAAGAATGTTGGTTTAAAAAATAACAAGGTGGGGGGATATGCCCCAGGATAAACAAGAGATTTGGGGTTAGGAAGTCTAGAGCTGTGATAGGTACAGAATCACCAGTGACCTGTGCTGACTGCACTTTGCTGCTCTGTCATTGTAGATATGCATCACTTCATGGTTTCAATTCTCTACAAGAGCTCCAGATATCACATTCACATCCCAACTGTGGGGAGGGTAGACTACCGAAAAGAACAAACCTTTAAGAACTCTTTTGAAAGTTGCAAGTGCCAGATCCATTTAAGTCTCACTGACTGGAACTCACATGTTTACTTCTGGTTGCAAAGGAATCTGGGAAATGCAGTATTCATTCTGAATATCCAGAAGCCTGCTACAATTTGGGGTTTCTATTGTTAAAGAAGAATGGGTCAATAAGCAATAGTCCATCTTGGGCAGAATCCAGCCTTCCTGCTCCTTGAATCTAGAAGAGGGTGGATGAGGATGTCAGCAAAATGGCAATCAAGGAACACACACACACACACACACACACACACACACACACACACACACACACTCCCCAAACAATTCCACGAGGTTATTGTGCCCTCTGATGAGATTATTCCTTGCATAGAAAGAAAGCAGATTCTTGACTCCATAGTGGTATGCATATAATCCCAGCATTCTTCCCGAAGATTTTAGAAATCTTCTGAAAGTGGCCACACAGCAGAAAAGAAAAAAAGAGGGATGGAGAGACCCTGAGTAGCCAGAGCAAAGGAACATGGGCTGTGGGCAGACATGATGTGAGGTAAGAACAGCTAGGCTGTGAAATGGGGACACAGCAGCCTCCCATGTCAGAGCACTGGAGATCTGGGCTGTGCTGTTGGATGTCTATGCCACAACTAGATAGAGCCAGATGTGGGCAGCAAGGAATGAATGAGAGATGGCCAAATAACCATTGTGCCATATATCAAATAGGCCTTTATGCCATTGTGGAGGGGAGCTGGTCAGTACAAATCAGAATGGACAGAGAAGGCAATTTTGGCCAGTAGATATCTATACCACCTTCTGTGGTCAGAACCAAGACTGGCCCATGGAGGATGTCCCTAGGTTCCCAGCAAATATTATACTTGATAACATTATATAACACACATTCATAACTTAGGGAATTCCTATAGCTGATAACTGAACAATTGGTAGTACCTGTGTATGTGTGTGCATGTATGCCTGTGTAATATGTATAACATATATTCTTTTTTTTTTTTGCTATAAAACACCTTTTTTTTTTCCACGAAACACCAACTATCCTCCCCTTACCCTAGAGTTCCTCAGAGAACCCCTTGGAAAACCATGCCCAGACAGATAAGCCAATTACCCCAAAGAACTACTACTATTTTTAGTACTAAATCCAGACCAAATTATCCCCTGAGGTACTTAATAAAATAAACACTGTGGGATGCAATGAGCACACTCTTCAACAACCTAGTTAGTCCAGATATAATGATGCTTTTCGTGGGACTGTTTCTTGTAACAACATTGTGAAAAAATGTTGATGGCATTACACCAAAAACAGTTTAGGCAACGCAATTCTTCTGGGGCCTGTATGATGTACTCCAGGTACCTGTGTTTGAGCTGCTCTGGTGGACCCAGTGAAGGTTGTTGGAAAATCTGGAAGAGTAAGTGAACAGCTGATCCTTCCAGAAATCGTCTCAGTGTAGTGTTATTTCTCAGAGGGATTCTTACATAAATATTTAGGAGTAGGATGTTCAGACTGTACTCCCTAGAAAGCTTGAAAGGTGAGGTTCTTTGTTGTCCTTAGACTATCTATTCCTACGTCTTAACTCTCCAGCCGTGGTGAACCCTCCATCACTGCCAGCAATGAGACTTGGACAGCCTTCTGAAATTGCCTCGAGTCCATTCCAACGTATAAGTGAATGAGCGAGCCAGGCCCACAAAGTCAACCTTGAATTCAACATGGCTGAAGTAATGCCTATAGCTGAGAGTGTTTAAGATTGGTCTAACCAGACCCTTGCCATAGTCAAATAAAATCTTGGCAAAGCACCCAAGAATGCCTGGCTTTGAGCAATGCTACTGTCAGGACCCCATCCAAGACAAACTCCATGTTGGTGCCAAGGTAACTGAATGAAGTAACTTGTACCAGGTCGTGATTTATAAGTTAGTTAAAAATGTGGAATGCCTATCAGAGAGCATATATTTTGTTTTAAGACAGTTGACTTGTGGGCTTTCGTTCTGGAACTAATTGCCTAGCAGGACACATTTATTTTCTGGTCACATCTAATTTGAGATAATAAAATGTCATCTCTCTGCACAAGAATGTCTGGCTTTTAGCTCTGCATGGCAGACTTGGAATTGGAATCCAGGATGTCTAAGAAGATGGTTAGGAGACAAGCCAGGAAGGAATGGTGGTTTCAGAACACATCCCTGTGCTACGCATCTGGACACTTTGTACAGTCAGAAGCTCAACCCCATTGACGTGGATGTCATTCTCACTTTTCCGAGCTGGTTCTAGACAGAGAGCCACAGTCTAACTTTCTCCATAGTGACCAGCCAGGATCCACTTCAGGTCAAGCATGTTTGTACCTCATCTGATATGCTCACAGGGACAGAATGCTACATTTAAAGCTGGCCTGCTCTCTGACGTGTAAGAATTTGATATTTTGCTGAAATCAGAATTTTATTTGCTGACAGTGCAAACCTGGAGTGAAAAAGGAGACCTTATTAATGGCCTCAAATACTTGCCTTCTGTCTTCCATCATAGAAATGAAAAGAATTTTCTAGGCGTGTGTGAAAAATAGATCCTCCCTCACAGACAACTCCTGGTGCTAGTGAAAGAACTATGTCTCAAGAAAAGAGACATTTTGGATAAATTAGAATGAAATATCATGCACACACACATACAACACAGCAATTGAGTATATGATACAATATTGCCTGTAAGGGGGCATAGATTATTCAATAAACAAGATGGGGCTGACTAAAAATTTAGGAAAAATGCTGGCTCTCCCTTTTTTCCATCTATAAAAATTCATTCCAGACAGAACAAAAAGCTAAGCCTAAAAATACAATTTTAGGGTTGAGAATGTTACTCAGAGGTAGAATGATTGCCTAGCATGTGTGTGGCTCTGGGCTCAATCACCAGTGCCACAACAAACAAACTAACAAACACCGAATTTCAAAACAGCTGAAGAAAAAAGTCAATGTATTTTATTAATATCGGAAGTAGCGAAGGAAGCCACAAAGAAAACATTTGGTTATATTTGGCTCCATTAAAGTAAAGAACTTCTGTGCAAAGCAAATGACAACATAAACAAAGTTACCAGACAAAGGACAGCCTGGGAGGGAGGATTTGCAGAATGTAAAGCAAGGAGAAAAGGGCTGATAGTTAGACAATAGACTTCTAAGAAATCCATCATTAAACACAATAGCCAGATGGAAAATAGACATATTCTAGGAATGGATGATTCGGAGTAGAAATAACTTACTTGATTGGCAGTAGGGGAACTAAAAGTTAAACAATGAAATCTTTTCTAATTCCAGATTGATAGAAATTTAAGGAGATTTGTGGCATTCCATGGGAGTAGGCGACTTTTACTGCCTTATAGACTGACCCTACTCCTAGAACAGTTCTGAGACAGAAGCTGTCAAAAATATTAATTTGTTCACCTAGTTGTGGTGGTTCATGCTCGTAATCTAGCTGAGTCAGGAGGATTGAGAGTTTGAGGGCAGTCTGGGAGTTTCCACTCGGCCCAGGCTGTATAGTAAGACTATCTCAAAAACAAAAATTGTTAAAAAATGTTAAATATACAGCTCAGCTAATGTTAGCTATTGATTTTTTTTTGTCAGTTTTGGGGCTTGAACTCAGGGCTTGGGCAGTCCCTGAGTTCTTTTTGCTCAAGGCTAGTGCTCTCTATCACTTTGAGCCACAGCTCTACTTCTGGTTTTCTGGTGGTTAATTGGAGATAAGAGTCTCATGGCCTTTCCTGCCCAGGCTGGCTTTGAATTGTGATCCTCAGATGTCCACCTCCTTAGTAGCTAGGATTACAGATGTGAGCCACTGGCTCACAATGATTCCATCATTGTCCTATATAGTCACTTCTTCTTCTTCTTTTTTTTTTTTTTGCAAGTCCTGGGCTTGAACTCAGGGCCTGAGCACTGTCCTTGGACTTTCTCAAGGCTAGAGCTCTACCACTTGAGCCACAGCACTGCTGGCTTTTTTTCTATGTATGTGGAATTGAACCCGGGTCTTCATGTATGCGACGCAAGCACTCTACCACTGGGCCAAACTCCCGGCCCCTTACTCATTTTTTTTAAAAAGTATTGTTTGAGTATCTACTTTGTGCCCAACAAAGCAACCACAGGAATATTAGAGAGCATGCAGTTAGTTAAACTCTTTTGGCAAGAGTTCTGGGCATCTCAGGCGCTATCATGGCAAAATATCATCAACCTAGAACCATGGACACTGAAATTTATGTTCTCACAGCTTTAGAGGTAGAAGACTGAGATAAGACAGAGACAGAGACACAGAGAGACAGAAAGACAGTGTGTGTGTGTGTGTGTGTGTGTGTGTGTGAGGCTTGACAGAAAGAGAGAGAGAGAGAGAGAGAGAGAGAGAGAGAGAGAGAGAGAGAGAGAGAGAGAGAGAAAGAGGAAGGGAGAGAGGGAGAGAGGGAGAGAGGGAGGGAGGATGTGGTCTCCTTTTGGAGGGCCTAGGACTTCTGCATATGGGCTTCAGGGGGAATGAATTTAGTCCGTTATAGTAATAATGTATCTCTAGATATTAAAAAGTAAACAGCATACCAACCTACTGTCCTGCCACAGATTTCTAGCCTTTAGTTAAGTAGAACCTGGAGAAAGAGAGGGCAGAAGACATGCTATTAAATCAAATTAGAAAGTTTAATTATCATGGAGAAACAAGCATTTGGAACTATGGTCTGTCACTTCAAGTGACTTAATGTGTCAACCACAGACTAAACTAAAAAGTGATGGATTCACCAGAGATGTTACCCAGTGGTAGGGAAAGACTGTCCTTGTGGAGTCAGCATTAAAGAGACAAAAATAAAATTTTGTCTCAGCTATATCATGTCATGTGCTATCAATATGGGAGTTACATATAATTGTTCATCAACGGAGAGGCTAAGTGTAGAGTCTGTGTGCAGCTGGGATTCACAGTGAACAACTGTGGCTTTTCTTGTAAATGTGATCCTGCAGCAAGCCAGGAGCCTGTCCAGGCCTAGCTGGATTTGTGAATTTGGAGGCTCACCAAGACCCCCTGGTGTGTCCCTAGCTAAAGGGTTTACAATGGGATAGTTTGGAAGGTTTTTCCATTTTAAAATACCCAGTTAAAACTGTGTCTTGGCACCTGAAGGATTAGTCTCCATTTATCCAGAAAATGAAGCTGTCTTGTTGGAATTTACTCTATGTGTTTTGAGGTTTCTGCTAACCCATTGTAGTCCCTGCAGATGCTTACACGCCTGTGTGCCTTTCTAAAGCTATGGGGGAAACATCTAGACCTGACGCTGCTTGTCCACGCCAGACCTTCTCCTCACAATCATCTTCCTCTTCCTCTTTCAAAACTCAGTTCCAAAGCCACCTTGGTAAAGCTCCCTCCATTCCGAAGGCCAAGTTACTCAACTTCTTCCCATCTAATTAATACTGTGGAGCTATTTCTTTTGCACAGTCTGTATTTATTTGCTTATCTGCCTCTCTCTTATAAGATCTTCTGCTTCCTGAAGTTAAGAAACACTGATCGTTCATCAGTTTTAAAGTATATACATTTGTAAATACCATAATTAGGATTGCTTTTGATCGTATGCCATCAATTAATAGGCTATCTATAAACTTTTTTTTTTTTTTTTGGTTGTGGGGCTTGAAGTCTGGGCAGAGCAGATGCCCTCCTTTGATTGTGGCTGTCCTCTGTGATTGTGTTGTTTCTAGGAATCAGGATCATTGCATAAAAAGAATCATCATCCTCTAGGTTGCCTCTTTTTCCATGTAGGCTGAAAGGTAAAGACAGTGTGAAGGCAGGTCTGTTTTGAAGTCTTAGTCTGGAAATGACATATATTGTTTCTACTTGTATTCCACATGGCCTGAGTCTTTGTCACAAGTCCCAGCTAGGTTCCAGAGGAGGGAGGCTGAGAAATATAATCCCTGATGAATAGCCCTTTTCCAGGTTGCAGCTTGACCTCACTTGGGTGGGCAGCTCATTCCCTCCACCCAGAGGTAACCTCCAGGCTAATCCCTACATCGAGGAGCACTGTCTGCTTCTTATTGCAGGTTCACTCTTTTCGGCTTGTGACTTTAATTGTACTAACTCCAAATTTCTTAGTTCCAAAGAGCAGCAACTCAACTCTGATTCCAATTTCAGCATACATGGAAACATCCTGATGAGGTAGCACGGAGCTGAAGAGCTCTAATAATGTCTGTCACCTTTCTCTCTTCCTCTCCTGCTTTTCCTGTACTGGTTTTCACTCACGAGTAAGACCTCTCCATATAGTGGGAAGAAGAAAGAAATGTCACACTGGGTCCTTTTAGCCCATAATCTCAGGAAGAAAGGGAATGCTCTTGCTCATAGATCCTCACTAATCTCCCCACAAAGGGACTTTGCATGTTCCTGGGTCACTTGGGCCATTGCTGTGTCCTTGGATTGGGTGGAATGTTCTGAACAGAGAACTTGACAATTCAGGCAGTCTAGATGAATGAATGCCCCAGAATGAAGCGGGCAGAGGCAATTCCTCTGAGGAAGGAAATGAAGGCACTGATCCTTACCACCATTCC
This sequence comes from Megascapheus bottae, assembly GCF_031878675.1. NCBI lineage: Eukaryota > Metazoa > Chordata > Mammalia > Rodentia > Geomyidae > Megascapheus > Megascapheus bottae. The sequence goes on from NC_143515.1 coordinate 56,061,416, forward strand.
AGTTTCACTTCCAGCCTGGCTGTGTGTCTACCCCGCAGTCACCTAGGTTTGATGCCATGACACAAACATCCCAGATTCCATGTACAATTCCATGTTGGTCTGTCTTTCTGGGATGACCTCTTCATGCCTTTTTCCTGTTCCCCCATGAATGAAGACCAGTTCACAGCCATCTCCTCCAAAAGCTTTCCTTGCATCCAAACTCCCCTGAATTTTGCTGCCACAGGTGAGGCTTCAGTGCAAGTGGGCCCGGGTCATTGTGCCACACAGGCCGCCTTGCGACTGAGTGCACATCTGGGCTGGCTTGGGAGCAGCCTGCAATGTGTTGTGTTGGCTGAGCCCTCAGAAGTGTAAAATGCCATCTTGTCCAAAACAAACACGAGCGCTGAGGAGAACCCCCCCGTCCTCAGCAAAGCAGGACTGCTTCGGGGAGAGGTCTGTGAGGAGCTGGCAGCCCACAAAGCTCCAATTAGCCCCCAAATTATCTCCTGGGTCACGTGTGCAAGGATTTCTAACCAAAATTTGCTGGAAAATGGATTCTCAATGCTTCTGTCTATTTACCTAATACTTAACCCAAGGATAACAACACACATACAAATTTAAAATAAAACACATGTTGGGTTTTTTTTAAAATAAAAATTCGAAACAGATGGTCTCTTTTAAGACAAATATTTATTCCCCTGACATTTTTTTCACTTACATGTTTATATTTTTTAAATATAGGCTTTATGCAGAGATCTTAGAGATGTCACGATAATAAAATCCATGTTGTTCATAATTGTCTATTTCCTAGAAATGCAGGGCTGGAAGCAACCTCAAGAAGCCATCTCTGGCTTCCCCCTCCTCCAGGCAGGCCAACATGCAACCAGCTGAGACCAACTGGTGTTTATTCTGTTTATCCTGGAGCCTTGTTGAGGAAGGAAGCTGTAAACTCTTTGTTACTGACTCATGGTCTCTTCATTGCATTGCAGATCCCTGGGCTGGGTGAAGAGTTTTTGGAAAGGGCAGAGTTCAGAGAAAAGCTGAGAAGGTGTTCACTTTCCTGGCTTCTTTGTTACACTCTTGTCTATCTTGTCCTAGAATTGCAATATGGCTACTCTGATGTTCCTTGCCACCTGCTTGGATCTCTTTGTACCCATTTAATATGGCTGGTTGTTAGCTTGACCAGATCATTGATATTTCTTCTCTTGAGGGAGGTGAATGGTCAAAGCATGAAGTGACAGATATAGGAGGTGTATAGATGTATATAACTGCTCTCTCAGAAAGAGAGGGGCGTTTGTCATTGGCAAGGAGTCAGGCTTCAGTCTGAAGTAGGCGAGAAACCTGCCCTTTGTGGAGGATGAACTAACTTTTGTGTCTTCTTGTATCGTTAGCTCTTACCTGGGAACAGACCTCCCTTAAAATGTTCTGACTTCAAGTGTTATTTCTTACTATTCTGTGTGGTAGACCGGACAGTCTGTTCTGGATTGGCTTGGCTGGGGATCAGTAGAGTAGGAGGGCTCACACTTATGCCCGGAGGTCGGCTCTATGTCAGCTGGGTGATGGAGAACACTTGTCCATGCGTTCGTTTCTCATCTGTTCTGCTGGCAAAAGACTATCAAGATAGAGCAAGCTTCAATGCACAAGTTGTTTTAGGCATCTAGTATCCCATCACCCAAAGGAAGTCACAGAGACAGAGTAGAAGGCATCTCAAAGGCCTGAATAACAAGAGGCCATCTTTCCAAGATTACCAGGTCTGCTCTTGAAGACAGAGGAGGGAGGTATCTTTTCTTGGTTCTTATCAAATCCAGATGGCCCTATAACTTTCTCAGAGAAAGAACATCTTGCATGTCCTCATCCCAAACCTTACTCCAGCTGGGTATGATTCCACACTATTCTTCAGTGTTAGTCTTCCATGAAACCTTCTGGAAGAAAAGACTTTCGTGTCTGAAGCTCTGCACAGAGCTGAACAGCTAGCAAATGCTCAATAAATGGTTTCAAATGAATAAATGAGAACACAAATGAAAACTTGTTTTTCTACGTAATCATGCTAACTTGATTTGAGTTTACCTTAACCCTCTTTATTTGCTTAATAACTGAAAACATATGTAATAACTTGCCCTCAAACCATCCCAGGTAGGAAGTCATTTGAAAACAAATCAGATCAAGTTCCTCTTTTGCTTAAATGTCTTCAAAGATTTTGAGTTGAGCTGAGAATAAAATCCAAATTTCTTCCCATGGCTTATGAGCCCAAGACGATCTATTCTCTGCATTTTAATATCATCATGATCATCATGATCATCATCATCATCATCATCATCATCATTTTTGTTGGTTATGAGACTTGAACTTGGGGGCCTGGGTACTGTCCCTGAACTCGTTTGTTCAAGGATAGCACTTTATCACTTTGAGCCATAGTGTCACATCCAGCTTTCTGGTGGTTATTTAGAGATAAGAGTCTCATAGACTTTGCTGCCTTGGCTGGCTTTGAACCATGATCCTCAGATCTCAACCTCCTGAGTAGCTAGGATAACAGGCATGATCTACTAGTGCCTGACTATTACTATTTTGGTGGTGCTAGGGTTTGAATTCAGGGTCTTATAATTGTCAGTTGCTCTACAATTGAGGCATTCTTTGAGCCCTGGCCTTCTGTATTATTGTAATATGTACATATATCATACTAAAACTTTCTTCCCTTCTACTTGGAACTTTTCTACTTGGAATGCTGCCTCTATCAATCTGTTTATTTTATTTAAACATTTTTTTTTGCCAGTCCTGAAGACTGAACTCAGGGCCCGAGTACTGTCCTTGGGTTTTCCTCAAGACTAGAGCTCTACCACTTGAGCCACAGCACCACTTCTGGCTTTTTTCTATGTATGTGGTACTGAGGAATCGATCCCGGGTCTCTGCGCATGCTAGGCAAGCAATCTACCACTAGGCAAAACTCCCAGCCCCTAAAAATTTTTTTTGGTGCTAGTACTGGGCCTTAAGCTCAAGACTTTTCACTCTCACTTGATGATTTTTTTTTTCTACTCAAGGCTACTGGTCTACCACTTGAGCCACACTTTCAGTTTCCCTGCCCTGGTTTTTATGAGGATGGTTCCTTCCTTTCATTCAAATTTCAGTTTAAATATCTGTATCATCCCTTAAAGAGACCAACCAATCCTGATGGTCTGCCCTAAGGTAGCTACCTTAGGCTATTCAGCCATTGTCAAGCATTGAACCATTTCAACCCTTTTTATAGGTCTTCACACTATCTAATGTTGATCCTATTTTTCTTCTCACCCTTAGTTTTTACAAGAAGATTCTTGGTTCCAGAGCAGTATCTCAGCTGTCCCTGTTCACTACAATTTCCAAAGCATTTAGAATGTTTAGAATGTTGGTCGGCATATATTTTGTGTTTAAGTAAGACATTACATTGATGTGACAAATACCGGGAAAATTTTTGCCAGTGCTCAGGGCCTGAGCACTGTCCTTGGACTTTCTCAAGGCTAGAGCTCTACCACTTGAGCCTCAGCACCACGTCCAGCTTTTTTCTATGTATGTGGTACCAAGGAATTGAACCCGGGTCTTCATGCATGCTAGGCAAGCACTTTAACCACTAGGCCAAACTCCTAGCCCCCATACCTGGAAAATTTTTGAAGGAGGAAAGTTTTATTTTGGTTCATTGTTTCAGTCTATCATGGTGGGAGGAGATACTGGAGCACAGATGCTCATCTCATGGCAGCCAGGAAAAAGAGAGAAAGAGGGAGAGGGAGGAGGGAGAGGGAGGAGAGAAAGAAGAGAGGAGAGGGGAAGGAAAGAAGAGGAAGAGGAGGAGGGGAAGGAAGAGGAGAAGGGGAAAGAAAAGAAGAATAGAAGAAAGAAGGGAAGGGAAGAGATGCTATGGTTGGTTAGCTAGCTTTACCACGTTCCCCTATATATCATATGTGCCTCTAGCTTATGGGACGGTTCTGTTTACAATGAGGGTAAGTCTTTCCCCTTTAGTTAATCCTCCATAGAAATGTCCTCACAGACATACCACAAGTGTGCTGCACCAATCTCCCAGATACTTCTCAACCCAATCAAACTGATAATCAAGCTTAGCGATCACAGGGCAAATGAGTTGAAGAGTTCTCAAAGGAAGCACCAATGCCCACCAAAGACATGAAAAAAAATGTTCCCCATCTTTAGTCATCAAAAAGAAGGTCAAGGTGACAGTCATCAAGAAAAGAAGCAACAAATTCTACTGAGGGTGTGAGGAAAAAGGAAACTTTATACGCAGTTGGTTGGGATGGTGAGTTAGTGCAGTCACTCTGGAAATCAGTATGGAGGTTCCTCAGAAAACCAAACTTAAAACTACCAAATGAAAAATCAGAATCTACCAGCTATCACCAGTAGAACTATCAACAATGCCACTCCTGGACATACATTCAAAGGAATCTAAGTCAGCATATAATAGCACTTTCATGGTTATAGTAGTACTATTGAAAATAACCAAGTTATAGAATCAATTTAGGTACCCATCAACAGATGAATGGAGAAAGAAAATGTCACTGTCACACACACACACACACACACACACATATACACACAATACTGGTCAGCCATAATGAAGAACAAAATCGCAACTTTTTCAGGAAAATGGATGGAACTGGAGATCATCACGTTAAGCTACGTAAGGCAGACTCAGCAAGACAATTCCCATGTATTCCCTCATACCAAAAAAAAAATCGAGATTTTCAAGAGGCACAAATCTGATGATCACATTTCAAAGCAAGCCCAGGCAGGATAGTATATGAGACTTTTTCTTTTCTAGTCATGGGGTTTGAACTCAGGGCCTGAGCACTGTCCTTGGGCTTTTTTCTCAAGGCTAGAGCTCTACCTCTTGAGCCACAGTACCACTTTCAGCTTTTTCTATGTACCTGGTACCGAGGAATCAAACCCCAGTCTTAGTGCATGCTAGGCAAGCACGCTAACACTAGGCCAATCTCCTGGCCTTAGATGCGCCTTTTATCTCTAATTAACCACTAGAAAACTGGAAGTGATGCTGTGGCTCAAACTGGTTGAGCAATAGTCTTGAGAGAAAAAGCTCAGGGACAGCACCCAAACCTTGAGTTCAAGCCCCACAACTGCTCCTACCCCCCCCCCCAAAAAAAAAAGTAGAAGGGAGAATATTTGGGAAGAGGAAGGGAAAAGTGGAAGTATGGATGGGGAGGACAAGAGAAGGCCATGAAGGATGAATATGATGAAAGAATGGTACATACATGTATAAAGATGTCACAAAAAAGATTAGCCATTACTCCATCTACTCAAGAAATATTGGAGGCAACCAAAAACTCTTAACTTGATCTTTTCTATCTTATTTTGTCTTGATTTTACTGACAGAAGGAAGAAAGAAAACTGTTAAATTACTTAGGGATCATTTTATCTGGTTCTTTCCCTGAAACAATTTTCTAAAGCACAAGGCACTTACTACTATCATGAACCACATGCAGAAAGTACTAGAGAATCTCCATCTGTATCAGTTACTTTAAAAAAACAAACTTCAGAAACAAAAAGTTAAGATCATACAGCGATGAGTAATTCAGAGGATTCCTTTTTTGGTGATAGCATTTACAATGTGACCTTTCCTTAAAAGTATTTTAAAAGTTGAAACAAAATTAAATAAGTACCAAGGATTTATAATGAAAAGCAACAGTTGTCTGTTCTCCCCATCCCTCTCCCCTGCCTTCTGTTCTGCTACTGAGAGATAGGCACTTTTATCTGTTTCTGCTTTTCAGTTCTAAAGCATATCTAAATGATGTGCTTATAGCATTCTTCATTGATTTATCAACTTCAGACAGGGTCTTCTGCCCTGGGGCTATGATGGATGAGGATGTAGTTCTCTACATCTTTCTTTCATGTTGCAGGCTTTTCCTCAGTGTCTAGAGATCCTGACTTGTCTGTTTGTGGATGAAAATGAAGAACTAGAAGGTCAACAGAATCTCTGTTTTGGGGTGGCCACTGGAATGCTTTGGAAAACAAAATATATAGTCGCTTGGGTGCCCTTCCCACCCTGAGCTTTTACTTTGTTTGGCCAAGGCCAGCTCTCTACCTCTTGAGCCACAGTTCCGCTTCTAGTGGAACTAGGTAGTTAATTGGTGATAAAAGTCTCCTGAACTTTCCTGTCCCTTCTGGTTTGAGCCCTGATCTTGAGATCTCAGTCTCCAGTACAATGAAGCTTGGACTATTTTTCTGTGAGCTTCTGAATTGTCACCATATTGGGCCTTTTAATTCTTTACTCAGGACACTGTCAACAACTCTTGCTGTTTCTTTTAGTCCTGGCAATGACATTTCTCTGGGGAAGACTTCATCTCTCTCTGTCCTCCTTTTTGCTTCTCTCCCTTCTGTTCCTTTTTTATGTTTTTTTGAAGTCTGGCTTTTTATTTTCTTTTTCTTTTTTTATTGTAATTAATAGAAGGGTTACATTATATTCACCACATAGAAGGTGCATTACTTCACAAATATTGATACCCTTTCACATGTCTTGGTCCCCATTACGCTCCCCCCACCCCCCATCTTGGTGTGATCATTCCTGGCCACATCCCCTCCAGAATCTGTTATTAGATTTCTTGATCATGGCCATTCTTTTTTTAAAAAATATTTTTATTGTAATTAATAAAAGGGTTACATAATATTTGCCAGATAGAAGGTGCATTAATTCACATACATTGATACCCTTTCTCATGTCTTGGTTCCCATTACCCTCCCCCAACCCCCATTGGTTTTCCCCCCTTCCCTATCCAATTTCAAATAACCAAATACAAATATATCCAATATATCAGCTAACAAAGTGAGGTACTATGACAATATGATATAAGCAAGGGACAGCAAAAGAGATGAGAGATAACATAGTACATTAAGGACAACAATCATTCATTATATGGCTTTTGTTTCAATATCCTGGAGATCCTTTCAATTAGCTTCATACTATATGGCCTTATGTATCAAGGTTTTGCTCTATTGCAAGTCTCTGCTAGTAGAGCCCAAGGTTTCTACTGATTATGACAAATGAGGGAAACCATTGAGCCTAAATTCCTTTGAGTCTGGCTTACTTCACTTAATATGATTTTTTTCTAAGTCTTTCCATGTCCTAATAAATGGGACGATGTCGTTTTTTCTGACAGCAGCATAGAATTCCATTGTGCACAAATACCACATCTTGTTGATCCACTCATCAACTGAGGGACATCTGGGTTGGTTCCATATCTTTGCTATGGTGAATAATGCTACAATGAACATTGTTGTGCTAGTGGATTTAGTATGCCCTAGTTTCTGGATGGTTGGGTAAAAGAAAGTAGTGGAATTGCTGGATCATAGGGGAGCTCTAGTTTAGCCTTTTGAGGCACTGCCATACTGCTTTCCATAGTGGTTGAATGAGTTTGCACTCCCACCAACAGTGTAGTAGTGATCCCTCCTGGCCACATCCCCTCCAGCATCTGTTGTTATTAGTTTTCCTGATCACCATTCTAACTGGAGTGAGGTGGAATCTTACAGTTGTTTTGATTTGCATTTCTTTTATGACCACAGATGTTGAGCATTTCTTTATGTGTCCATAGGCCATTTTTATTTCTTCTTCAGAGAAGACTCTCTTTTAAGTCTTTGGCCCATCTTTTAATGGGATGGTTGTTACTTTGGAGATTAGTTTTGGAGTGATTCAATTTTTTGAGCTATTGATATATTTTCAATATGAGGCCTTTGTCCGTTGTATGGTTAGTGAAGATCTCTCATTCTGTAGGCTTCCTAACTAATTTACTAGCTATGTCCTTTGCCATACAGAAGCTCTGCGGTGTAATGCAGTCCCCCTTATCCAGCCTTTCTCTGATTTGTTGTGTTTCTTGGTCCTTATTAAGAAAGTTTCAACCTGTGCCAAGGAGGCCTAGTGTATCTCCTATTCCTTCTTGTAAAGTTTTCAGAGTGTCCGCTTTTACCTCCAGGTCTTTGATCCATTTGGAGTTAATTCTAGTGCAGGGTGACAAAGAAGGATCCAATTTTAGTTTTGTGCATGTGCTTAACCAGTTCTGTCAGCACCATTTGTTGAAGAGGCTGTCTTTCTTCCATTCTATTTTTTTGGCTCCCTTATCAAAGATTAGGTGGCCATACATCTGTGGTTTAATATCTTGGTCCTCAGTTCTATTCCATTGGTCTTCAGGCCTTTTTTTTGTGTCAGTACCAAGCTGTTTTGATTATTCTAGCTCTGTAATAGAGTCTAAAGTTTGGTATTAAAATTCCTCCTGCGCTGTTCTTTCTGCTAAGAAGTGTTTTTGCTATACAGGGTCTTTTATTATTCCATATGAAATTTTGGATTGCCTCTTCTATTCCTTCTGTTCCTTTCTCTTTGCTTTTTTTGCATCTGCCTTCAGGATCAGTGCTATTCACCCTCCTGTATATAGACTTTGAATTAATCTCTCATTTCTCACTTTTTTTTTGTGGGTTATAGGCTTGAACTTGGCCTGCGTGCTATTCCTAAGCTCGTCAGCTCAAGGCTACCTCCCTACCTTTGAGCCATGCCCCACTTCCCATTTTTTAGAGGTTAATTGGAGATAAGAGTCTCAGGTTCTTTTGTGCCCTGGCTGGCTTTGAACCTTGATCCTCAGATCTCAGCCTCCTGAATAAGTTGGTTTAGAGGCCTGAGGTACCACACCCGGCCATGCAGCCTGTGCTCGGAGGGGCTATGATATTTTTAGTTAAGCAGTAGGAAGGTGCAACTTACTTGTCTCCTGCTGCTGTGCTGTGGCCCCGGCATTTTGTCTGAAGGTCCTCTCCCCAGTGCTCCAGGCTTCTTGCTTGTTTTCATGTGCTGACCTACTCACTTGATGCAATCAGCAAGTTTGCTGAGGGTCTTTGATCAGAGCAGCAAACTGGCTTTCTTTCATCAAGCCAGGGGCTCTCTGATGGTGAGGTACACTTCTGTGTCAAGATGGGATCCCCCCTAAATTATGAATGAATACTTTTTTTTTTTAAAGAGTCAACATCCTTTCACATAGTGGAGGTGCCCTATCGATTCCTTTTCTTCTTTTAGGATCAGAAGGTTCTATAGACATATGTAACCTAGGTAGGTACTTGGGAATACAAATAGTACTGCCTGTGGGACTGACTGATGGGGGCCATAATCCTCAGGAAAATAGCAGCCATGTCTGCTTGGTGCTTAGCTGGCTGAGGATGTGATCCTCAGAGGTACGCTTCTGATACGACTAAAGACTTCCTTGGGGGTATTTAGATATTTTTTGTTGTTTTCTGAGACAGCTCTGGCTTTCTTTAGAGATGGCCTATGAAGGTGAATGACCCAACTAGGGAACTCATATCACACAGAACAAACCATTGCCTCTGAGAAGTGATGATGATGATGATAATGATAACTTAAGGACCCAGAAAGATGGAAGTGCTGGCCTTGTTTGTTCAAGAAGGCCTGTATATTTAAGTCATTTTTTTTGTTTTTTTACAGTTCTCATAGCATTACCAAAATCTAACTGGAACCAAGTCTAGGTTTTGCTTTAAGCTGTAAGTAGAAACCTAGATACTGGGTATGTGACACTGTGGGGATGAATGTGGCTGTGAGTTAGGAAAGGACAGAGGCACAAGTGGTGTCAAGACCAGTAAACCCCAAATGGGAAGAACTTAAATATGTGACAAGAGTAAGTAAGCTAATAATGTTAGAAATGTTCTAGAATAATGTTTAACCAAGAACATATCTGTAGAACACATATGAGAAATCTACAAGATTTCCATGTCGTATAATTCCACTTGAAGTGGATCTACGTTCTGATAAAGCATCAGAGACTGAAAATGCGTTTGATTGCACCTAACCTCACAGCTGTGTGCCACAGTACACTGTGGAGGTGGGTTGTTTCTCCTTGGGACCACGTGGCTGACTGGGAGCTGTGGCTGCTGCTCTTGTCCAGTGTTGTGTGAAAGGATATTTCTTCCTATCCCCAATCCGAGGAAAACACCACACTTCAAAATTTTAAGTACTTTTTCTACTACATTCATATTGCTTTGCTTTTACCTTATTGCCAGATGGAGAAAACCACAAATTGGCTTTTTTTAAAAAAAAAAATCTACCACTTGAACTGCACCTCCACTTCTGGCTTTTCTGGTAGTTAATTAGAGATAGGAGTCTTATGGACTTTCCTTCCTAGGCTGGTATTGAACCACAGTCCTCAGATCTCAGCCCCCTGAGTGGCTAGGATTATAGGTGAAAGCCATGGGCACTTGGCTGATGAGCATTTTTTTTTTTTCATTTGGATTTTCCATTTTCATAATTAACTGACTATGCATTACATTTTAATCCTTCTTCCCTCCCTCTGTCCTTCCCTTCTTCCCTCCCTCCCTCCTTTCCTTTTTAAGAAAATGACAAAGCAATAAATATAGAATGTACACTAAGATTGCAAATTTAGATTCTTAAAGAATTCAGAAAGGCTATGTGAATGAGTAAAATGGACTGAGTATAAGAAACATCAACTGCCAGAAGTGCAATCAAACATCCTTTCATTTTTACTTGACCATGGCATAAGAACATGTAATATAAACATATATGGTACTGGAGATTACATATTAAGTTTGAAATTGAGAAAAATAGGAATCTGTAATTATTAATTTTTTTTCTTTCAGACCTCATTACTCCTTTGCTTCAGAACCAGAAATGTGACACTTTTTCTTCTGCCCTAACACATCAGTGTTGAGTCTTGCATTTCATGTTGTGATGGGCTATGTAGAATTTAACCTTGAATCTTTTAACTGAAAGCAATAGTTTTCTTTAGTTTCATAACGGAAAACAGCTGTTCATGGTTGAGCATGGATAGAATCTTTGTAAGATGCTTTTAAATATATATACATATACATGTATATATATATATGTATATCTAGGGTTCCCACTCCTGAGATATTTGTAGAATCTTTGTATTATAATGTTGAAAATTTTAGTTTTGGGGGCCAAATTGTGGTTCAAAAAATACCATTTATGACACAAGATTAATTGAGAAAATGAGGGATTATTTTTTTTGCAGCTTTTAAAAAAATTCTTAGCTCCAAATTGTTGTGCAAGGGTGTTATAATTTATATGTCCATTGGTCCAAAGATGAGTTTCAAAAATTCCAGGCGTGGCATAGAATTAGAAAGGTATTAGAATCTTCTAAAAAAAATTATCTTTCACTCTACAGTCTAAAGGAAGCAGTTTAAATGATTGCTTTCATTTTTCAGCATAGACAGGCCAGATTATTTTTAGGCAGTAGACTCAATTTTACTAAGAAGGAACAAACTAAACGCTAGTGGAGATTCTTACAGACAAGTATCTGAAAGGGTTAGATAGCTTGTAGTTGTTACTGAAAAGGCCAAAACTTTGGTCAAATCTACTGGCAAGTTAAGGAGAGTATTTCATTACACAAAAATGGATATGTTAATAATTTTCCAACTTTTCCTCCATCCTACCAATAAAAGGCCTCAACATTATTTACTATCTTTCATTTATTAAAACACAACATAGTGACCATTATATATTGAGTTTATCAAACAAATAATTGAACTTCTTAGGTTTTTATTCATGGGAGAGATGCCATGAACCCTTGGTATGTTTACTTTAACTTTTTAGCACAATGTTTTTAGCACTTACTGGCAAATTATTTTCCCCATAAAAATTTTGCTACCTTAGATTTAAGTTTTCCTACAAATCATCTCAGGAGCTCTGCTTCATGCACAGGCTTACTCATTTTGAGCTAAAAGTCCTCAACGCACAAAGCAAAGTAATTTCCTGAAATTGTGCCTGTAATACACATCATGCCCAAAAGTTTTCCAGTCATATCACCATCTCTGTGGAACCATAAATAAATATAACTGACTGGGTGATATTTAAACGAGGCATGCATAAGCTTCTCTAGGAAATACTGCAAATGATTTAACTTTTTCACACAATCTGTTCTGTAAGTTCTCAGCCATGGCGTCATTTCACAGAGTGGCAGCATTCCTGTTTAGTCTTCCATGTACAAATACTTGTTTTTGTTCAAGGCATGAATTCCTGTCTTGAGTAGTCCCAAACTCACCATTCATAAAAGGGTGTAATGCCTGAGCAAAATTCTCACCTTCTCCATAACTTCACAGTTGCATTTCTTGATTTATTTGCATTGAAAAAAAAGTTGAACTGTCAGTCTTTTGCTTTTGATTATGAATTTGCTGAATATTTGTCATAACTTCTTTGATTTGATTCTTTTGATACTGATGTATTTTATTCACATGTAAAACCTGGAAGGATGTTTGACTATTAAACCTCCAACACCTCTACCCACAAACAAAAGCTAGCTTTCAATATTTATTTATTTATCCAGTTTGGAGGCTTGCACCCAGAGTCTTGACACTGTCCCTGAGCTTTTTGCTCAAGGCTGATGCCTTACCACTAAATTATAGCTCCCCTTCTGGCTTTTTTGGGTAGTCTATTGGAGATCTGAGTCTTAGGGACTTCCTGCACTGGCTGGCTTTGAACCATGTCCCTCTGCCCTTAGCCTCCTGAGTAACTAGGATTACAGACATGAGCCACTGATGCCTGGCTTCAGTTTTTATTTTTTAAAGTAAGCTGGGTGCTGGTGGTTCATGCTTATCATTCCATCTGTGCAGGAGACTGAGATCTGAGGTTTGTGGTTTGAACCCAGCACGGGTGCGAAAGTTTGTGATATTCATCGCTCCAATTAACCACCAAAAAGTCAGAGGTGGAGCAGAGACTCGAGTGGTAGAGTGCTAACCTTAAGTGAAAAATCTAAGGGACAGCACTTAGGCCCAAAGTTTAAGCCCCAGTATTGGCACAAAAAAATTAAATAAAAATTAAAGGCAAGTAAACACACAGCTCTTTTGAAAACTCTTGGATTTCCTCCCATTTTGTGCATTACTGGGATCAAAGAGGACTGGATATATAAATATCTTCCCTACTTGTACTTTTTTGCATGCACACAATAACACCCCTCCCCCAGCTCACATACATACACACTTACAAAACTTTCCAAGGTGATTAGTGAAAACTGACTCTCGGCTTCAGTGATGTGTAGCAAATGAGGAATGGTGGGGCATACTGAAATAGGAAGAACTGCTCAACTCCAGAGAACTCATCTCTTGCTAAATGTGATTCTACTTCAGAGCCTCTAAATTTCAAAACTTCCCCTTCTCATCCCTCCTCTCTCTTTTCCTCCCCTCCCTCTTTTCTTTTCCCTTTCCTTCTCTTTATAGAAAAGTCAATTTTTAAGGGTGCAATTTGATGGATTTTTATGGATAGAACATGATAGAACAGTCTGCAGCTGGATCTTTAAAGAAAGTGGTAAGATCTATAGGCCCTCTTTAAAATTCCCTTCCAGAACAAGAAAAGTCTGTCAATTTCTAAATGTTGTTAAGTAATTCAAAACATTAAAAAAAAAAAAAAAGAAGAAGAAGCAGGCACGGTGGCTCATGCCTGTAATCCTAGCTACTGAGGATTGTGGTTCAAAGCCAGCCCTGGCACAAAAGACCCTGAGACTCTTATCTCTAATTAATTACTAGAAAATAGGAAGTGGGGTTGTGGCTCCAGGGGTAGGGTGGTAGCCTTGAGCTGAAGAACTCAGGGATAGTGCCCTGAGCTCAAGAGTTCAGCACCCAGGCCCAGAGGTCAAGTCCTATGACCAACCAAAAAAAAAAAAAAAGACCCAGGGGCTGGGAGTGTAGTCTAGTGTTAGAGTGCTTGTGTAGCATGCATGAAGCCCTGGGTTCAATTTCTTGACACCACTACCATATACACAGCAAAAGCCAGAAGTGGTGCTGTGGCTGAGGTGTCAGAGCAGTAGCCTTGAGGAAAAAAAAAAAAAGTGTCCAAGCACAGTACCCCAGGACCAGAGATTTTTAAAAAAGGCCCAGTGATAATATAGACTAAAAATAATCACATCCAGGTCAGTCAGGAAACTCAATTGTGGTGGTATGCTGCTCTAGGGGTCTGCAACTCACACTAGGTTTCTCCTCCATGGCCAAAGAGGGCAGCCAGGCCTGTCCTCTATGATCCTGGTCATGCTTGGTCTTTTGGAAGATTCTAGAAGTGAGACATTGGAATACTCTTCTTCCAGAGGATGATATTGAAGGTGACACTGTAGTGGCTGGTACAGGTCCTACTCCCCCAGAGAGGAACAGAGAAATAAAATACTAGAACAAAGGAAGCTGATGCCTAGAGAGAAAAACAGACTTGTGACAAACACAGGCAAAACTGACATAGAGGGAGATAATGAGACAATGCCTTGACTCTCTAAATCTTTCTAACTTCAGTTCTTGGCTCCAGCACCTCCTAAGACTCACTGTATATGATGGGGTTAAAGGAGCTAAACAGAATTTTTAAGAATTCAGCAGGGACCCTCATGGGGGTAAATGATGCTAGTGAAAGCTAATGATTGGCCAGGTCTCCAGGTGAAAGGTCTATCTACCCAGATATTGTCCCAAGCAGTGAGCTGGGAAAACAGACGGCAGGTGAGAAGGAAATGGAGGCTCCCTTAGGAGATCTCATAACAGGGTTCCAGGTTGAGAAATATGGAGATTGGATCCTTGTTCTCAATTCTTCATTTCCTCCCAGTAATAGAATTTGTGTGCATACCCTTTGTCATATGATTTAGCATATTAGAATAGAGGGAGAATAGATGGTTTACTAGAATAGATGGAGAAAATGTTCCTATCTCTACAACTCTGACAGACTTGATAATGGTCCAGTTCTAAGTTGAGATCTTCAGATGAGTAGAAAGTTTCCACTGGCTTCTTCCATTCATAATGAAGACAACCTGAGCAGCAGTGGGGGTTCTTCCAGGTCCTCCCAGGGAGTACCAGAAGCAGCATTTACGATTGAAAGAGGGAAATAAGAGTGGTGGGGGGGGGGAAATACTTGTCACCGCATTGATCACCAGCCTTGAAAAACAATCAAGATGAACATAAGAACCAAGCAGTTGTAACAGAATGGGTGACATTATTCTCAATGCTTGTGTTTGCTCAGACTTCATAACCTCCTAAGCTTGGCTGGCAGTATCCTAGGAGCTGTGAAAATTGATTGGAATTGGGATGTGAGGGCCTGGAGAAGAATAGCAGTAAAACTAAGATGGAATGATCAAGAAATCTAATAACAGATGCGGGAGGGGATGTGGCCAGGAGAGATCACTACTACACTGTTGGTGGGAGTGCAAACTCGTTCAACCACTATGGAAAGCAATATGGCAGTTCCTCAAAAGACTAAACATAGAGCTCCCCTATGACCCAGCAATTCCACTACTTGGCATTTACCCAATCGTCCAGAAACAAGGACATACTAAATCCATTAGCACAACGATGTTCATTGCAACACTATTTACCATAGCAAAGATATGGAACCAACCCAGATGTCCCTCAGTTGATGAGTGGATCAACAAGATGTGGTATTTATACACAATGGAATTCTATGCAGCTATCAGAAAGAACAACATCGCCCCATTTGTAAGGAAATGGAAAGACTTAGAAAAAATCATATTAAGTGAAGTAAGTCAGACTCAAAGGAATTTAGGCTCAATGGTTTCCCTCATTTGTCATAATCAGTAGAAACCTTGGGCTCTCCTAGCAGAGATTTGCAATAGAGCAAAACCTAGATACATAAGGCCATATAGTATGACACTAACTGAAAGGACCGCCAGGATATAGAAACAATGGCCATATAATGAGTGATTGTTGTCCTTAATGTACTATGTTATCTTTCATCTCTTTTGCTGTCTCTTGGTTATCTCATATTGTTATAGTATCTTACCTTATTATCTGATATATTATATATATGCTTATTTGGTTATTTGAAATAAGGTAGGGAAGGGGGAAAAACAAGATGAGAGGTGTGGGGGGAGGGAAATGGGGACCAAGACATGAGAAAGGGTATCAATAGAAATAATGCACCTTCTATCTGGTGAATATAATGTAACCCTTCTATTAATTACAATAAAAACTATATGGGAAAAAAAACTAAGATGGAAGAATATACCCATACATCAGCTCAAATGCTTGGAGTGTGTATGTGTGTGCTGAGACTTGGGGAGGAGAGGAAAGAGAAAGTGCTCATGTAAGTCTGGTGGTAAGTGTCCGCCTGCTGACGGTTGTGGTTCATAGCTCAACCTGGTGATTGTGTGAGCCTGGGAGATGGATACCTCTCCTGATTATTTCACTGCAATTGACCTGGAAGGAAGGCTGTGAAGCCATAGACCCAAAGGCACCTGTGGAGTAGGTATGTTGTGGTGGCAGTGAGTGGCTGGTCTCACCACGGTGTATGTGCCAGCTGGGAGTGCTGGGTAGAAACACAAACAGCAGGTGTTTCTGATTTTCTTTCTTGACATTCCTTTACCCGGGGGCTTCCAAGCTCAGGAAGCCCTTGTCATCTCCTCATTGAGGCAGATGAGGACTAGAGTTCTGTAGGGAGGCATTCTCACTTAATCAAGGCCAGTCATACCCAAGCTCTAGGATTAGACTGAGATCTGCAGATCTGCACAGTTGCTCCGGCAGCCTGTTTTCTGTCTTCACTACCTTGTTATCGGACCCTTCTCTGAATTCCTGTAGCTTTTCCAGGACTTAAACAACGAGATTAACAGCTATCATTTTTTGAATGCCTACCATATGCTATGCTCTCTAGTGGATCTTTTACAAATATTATTGATAATAACAGCACAGATAACTAATTTATTACACTTACTACGTGCCAGGCCCAGTGCCAAGTCCTGTACGTGTATGAACTCACTGAAAATTCTCCCAATGAGACAGCCTGGGCCTCATTATTTCTGCATATAAGTGGTAAACGATGCATATAGGAGTTGGGTGTAGATTGGTTTGAGTCCTGGACCTTTTCTCATTTGTGATCCTTTCCCGCTTGGTCTTGTTTCCAGCTATGCCAATGTACTATCTTAGTTATCCAGGATAGGCTGGGGCAGATGCACAGAGCTAGATGAAATGAGAC
Organism: Megascapheus bottae; assembly: GCF_031878675.1. Lineage (NCBI taxonomy): Eukaryota > Metazoa > Chordata > Mammalia > Rodentia > Geomyidae > Megascapheus > Megascapheus bottae. The sequence goes on from NC_143515.1 coordinate 56,078,352, forward strand.
TAGGAGACTGGTTGATTGTCATCACAGCAGTCTAGGGAATAGTTCATAATGAGAACAGAGATAAGCTCTAGCAGGCAGCCTGACACACTGGTGTATATCTATAGTCTGAGCTACTTGGTTCAAGGCCAGTTGGGGAAAAGCCTGCAAACCTATCTCAACAGTAAAAGCTAAGGCACAGCGGTATATGTCTATTATCTCAGCAATTCAGGGAGCATAAATAAGAGAATTGTGGTCCAGAGCACAATATTCTTTTTGAGAGCCTGTCTCAAAATAAAAAGTAAGAAAAAAAATGCTAGGGATGTAGTTTAAATGGTACAGCATCTACCTAGCATGGAAGTACAAGATCTTGACTTAAAACCCCATCACTGCAATGAACACACACACACACACACACACACACACACACTACTACTACTACTACTACTACTTCTACTACTACTCTTACTAACCTCTTGTCAGCTTCAGTTTCTTCATCTGCAAAATTCAGCTCTCTGTGCTTGGCTCTCTGTTAAAATGCTTCCCTGGGAATAAGTTCTCCATGCTAGGAGGAAGCTCAAGCTTCATAGGGATTTACCAGCCGCCCCAGGTGAGGTCCTCACTGGCCGGCAGTAGCAGTCATTGGACGTAAATGAACATGTCAGAAGAAAAGTCTGTCCAGTCTTATAGTTGTCCCAGATAACACCCAGTACAGCAGGGAGGAGATGATCTCAAGAAACCCTGTTACACTGCTGGTCTACAAACACTGTTTTCAGATTGAGGTTGTAGGATGTTTATTGTTTTTAGTCATGGGACTGTAGACTGGTCTATTGTACAGCAGTGAATACATGGGACATGTACATACCTGGCAAAACACAGAAGCATTGGGCGTAGTCCTCAGTGCGTATGCTCTGGAATAGGATGCTTGATTCTCTAATTTTAGCTCCAAAGGAAAAGTTCAGCACTTCTGGAGACTATTTTGCCCCTAGAAAACCCAAAACCATATTGATTTTTATGGAGATTGTATTCATTTGCTAGGGCTGCTGTAACCAAATACCACATACATGGTGGCTTGAATAATAATGTATTTATTTTGGATGCTGAATGTCCAAACTCAAGTATCGGAAGGGCTTGTTTCTTCTGAGCTCTTTCTCTTTGGCTTGCAGATGGCCACCTTCTTTGCATATCTTCACATTGCCTTGCTTCCATGTATGTGGAAATGTGTGTCCACATTTCCTCTTTTTATAAGATTACCAGCTATATTGATTTTGAACCTATACCAATAAGAACCTCATGTTAATTTACCCTTACCAAGTCTCTGTCTTCAAATGCTTTACCCTGTGAATTTGAGAGGCAAGGGCCACAATACAGTCTTGAATAGTTATTATGAGCATTTAAAGAGATAAACTAAACATAAAAAGTAAGCTAGCAATAGACCAAGGTAGGAGGTATTTAATAATCAGTGGTCATTATTATTACTATAAACATAAAACCCAAATGTGTCCATCTGACTCATGCAAAAACACCAAGATTTCCCATTGGATGAGAAGAGAAAGCTAGCTCTCTGCTAGGCACACTGGGTTTCCCTAGCTTCCAACCAGACCCCGAACTTACTGATGGTGACCAGAGAGGTCCCTTCTGAAGGTAGGGGGGAGCAGCTGCTTTCTTTGGGGAATGGTCTAGGGACTTCTGCTTAAGCCCAAAAGAACATTACACAGGGTTCCAGGTGAGTGGCGGCCTGAACTGGTATAAAAACCAGAAGTTGCAGTGTGAAATTGCCTGCGTTCTTTAGAACTGACCCTTGGGTCATTCCCACGGGAAGCAATTTGGAAAAGGTATTTTAGAGAGAAAGTTCCGATTCAGAAAAACTTTTCTGCCAAGTCCTTTGTTTTCCTAATGTTGCCACAGTGTCTGGAGCTGATTTTTTTTTTCTTTAATGGCATTTTCCTGGAAAGGAGGTTTTGGTCTCTTTTGGAAATGTCTCATGTAAAACAAGATCACACTGGTGGGCTGTTGGGTCTGATCTCCCCTGGGTGAGCTTGAGACATGGCAGGTGGGGGTGGGGGTAGGGAAAAGGAACAAAAACAGAGGGAAAACAGGACCCACAGAGGGGCCAACATGCCTGTGTGAGGAATAGACACCTGGCTCAGCTTCATTCTACTGGGCAGGCATCCTACCGCGAAAGGAAAGAGGGAAGGGGCTTTGGCTTGGAGCTGTGGAAATGTCCCCTGAGAGCCTGCTGGCAGTAGTGTTTAGCCCCCATCCATCACAGAAATAGACTTGTCCCTGGGCTTGTCCTTTCCTCCTCGCAGTCCTCTTCTGTAGGTGAGGAGGTAAGAATGATATAGTCAGCAAGGGGCCATGTCTCCTCTGCTGGATCACATTTCCTTCCTGAACCCAGGGACAGTAGGTAGCATTCATTCCCCAAGAATGAATTCCCCATATCCCAAGACACTGAAGGGTCTTCAAATACAAAGATCTTTTTTTTTTAAAAAAAAATTGCTGTTGGGGTGATGTACAGAGGGGTCACAGTTATATTCATCAGGTAATAGATACTTTACTTCTTGAACACAGTTACCCCTTCCTATGTTTTTCTCCCATTTTCCCTCCCCCAACCCCTTCCCCACACATCTTGTTTTTCCCTTACCTTCCCATTTTCAAGTACACAAATAAATGTATATACAAATACCAGGTACAAAAGTCAGATGCAGTAACAACATGAGATAAACTTTAAGGGGAAAAGAAAAAAAAAGAAATAGCTTCACATAGTATATTAAGAACAATAATCACAAAGATAAACCTCTTTTTAAGTACAAAGATCTTGTCTTCTTGTCTTTCCTCCATCTAAAGAAATTCCTGCTGCTGGGTACCTCATGACCTTTCTTCTCTTTTTCTCAGAACCCAGTGTGTGTGTGTGTGTGAAAAGCATGGTTTATGGAGCAAACTGACCTAGTAGCCTATTCAGACTCATGCCTCGCCACTCACAAAGCAGCACAGACAAAATATGCTGCCCCAAAGTCTTGCCAGAGGCCACCAAGTTATCGCCTGTCTCCCGGCCTAGGGCCAGGGCAATGACTGTGGCCAAATGGAATTTCTGTGGCAGGAAGGCTCTTGGAAGCTCATTGCTGAGCTGGCTTCTGTCCTCTGGATTTCTTAGTTATTTTCTTGTCCGTTTCTCACCCAGCCCTGACTTCTGTGTCTTAGCCTCTGGTCTACCAGTTTGTGGTGACCCTAGGTTTCGGATAATTGGAGTAAAAGAGCTATTTTAAGTGGAATTGTTTTCCTGATTTCTGTACTAGCAGTTCATGGTTGGTATATAGAAAAGATATTACAACATTTGAGTCTCTTTTGGATTTTGCTTTCAAATTTTTGTGTGATAATCTGTTGACTAATCTTGCAGTTTTCCTTGTTGTAGTTTGTTTCTTCACATGATTTGTGATTTTTTTTTTTGCTACTCCTTGGGGCTGGAACTCAGGGCCTGAACAATGTCCTTGGGCTTTTTCAAAGCTAGAGTTCTACCACTTGAGCCACAGCATCACTTCTGGATTTTTCTGTGTATGTATTACTGAGGAATAGAACCAGGGTCTTCCTGCATGCTAGGCGAGCACTACCACTGGCCACACTCTTGGCCAGTTTGTGATTTTAAAAAAAATTCATCTTTAGCATTGCTTTCCCTGGGATAGTGAAGGTCTCTTAAAGAGGAGTTTTCAATTGTTCTTCCATGTGCTCAGAGAGACAGTCAAAGACTATTTATTTATTCATCGATGAGGTTTTTGCTTTGTAATCCAGGGTGGCCTCACACTCATGATATACCTGTGTACTAGGATTATAGGCAATATGCCATCACATCAATTCAAGGACCAATTTTTATTTTAGCTTTTTAGATTGGGATTTAAATGCCATGTTCAAATGGTTAAGTTCATGTGTTAATGGAGGAAAGCCATAAAACCCAGTTTGGGGTTAAATATCTGTCTAGGTTATCATCCATAACATAGGTAAGCTTTATTAGGTCATTTGAAGGAATGCACTTTCCAGACTGCCTTTGGATTTGAGCTGTAGCGACAACTCTTCTCCTTGCTCATGATTTGAACTTGCCACAGTTACCCATGTGAATTTCTTGAAATCTCTCTCATTCTCATCAGATCCAACTGGTTCTATTTCTCTGGGGTACCCTGGTTAATACACCATAGAAGCTGTATAAATATGTGTTTGGAGCTGATTTTATTTCTCAGGGGTAGTTTAGTTTACTTACCTGCTATTCTGGCTAGGACATCTATCAGTGGGATTTCCCTGGGTCTTTGGGTGGAGCTTAAATGAAAGAAATTACCCCTCCAGAGTCTCTACTTAGTGCTTCTGGCTTCTCTGCCTCAGGACTCCATAGCGCCACACTTGGCTCTTATGTGAGTATCAACAATCCAACCTAGACATTAGGACATGTATTTGTATAAATACCTTCTTGGATCATCAAGTCATCTGGTCTGAAATTTTCCACTCTGGCTGGAGTTTCCTTCTTTTATTTCTTGTACATTGAGATTTTATTTTATTTTATAAGCTCAACTACATCTGTAAAAACATTTTTTTCTAGCATAGTCCAGCATTTGTACGGATTTGGAAAGAGACAGTGAAAGCTTCTATTAGCTTGAGCTGCATAATGGCTGAAACTTAAAAATGAGTAGTCCTTCACATTGTTGGAGATAGCTCTCAGATTCTTCAGTCTTTACTGTTCTGTCTTTCTTCACCCAGGGAAGTGTTTCATCCTGATATGTATCTTCACAGAAGAGGACTCTACCCAAAGCTGAGTTTTTTTGTTATTGTCACACTAATAGATCAGAGGCCATTGTAACTCCATAGTCTGAATACCACACTCCTTTCCCGCGATTAGAGGCCCCATAAACTCTCTGGACTAAACCATCACTGCATTGGCAAAGAGTAAGCGCCTTAAAAACAAATCCCCCAAACCCCAAAGCTCTATAATTTAACAAAAAGAGAAGACTATCTAGAGAGGCTGGGAGTTTGTTGAAGGGTTGATAGGAGTAGGAGGAATTCAGGCAAATGAACTATGGCCCTGGCTGTGGTGACATTTCACAGCCCTTTCTCAGGACCATGATTTAACGGCCAAGAGTTCCAGGAGCCTGCTCAGTGCTTTCTTAATTAAGTTAGGCTGTTATTTGTATTTGGTTTATCTTTCTTTTCAGGCTTCAAATTATCTTTCTTTTCGTTATTTTTTAAATTATTTTTCAGGCTGTTGTGAAAGCACCTTAATGCTCTGATGAAAATCCCTGTGGAGTTCTGTTTGGTGTGTTTAGTTATGATAAGCTAGGATTTTATAACTCCAGGTCTTTTGTAGAAAGCTGGAAGCCAGGACATGTGGTCTGATGGAGATAGTTGCTAAGGGACATTCTTGTCAGGTAGAGAGTCTTATCACTTCCAAAGCAGAGGAAGAGGGAGGGATCAGGTAGAAAACAAATCGTTCCCAAACCCCTTCCCTTCTCTTGAGTCCATTTCTCTATCTGTAGATAGGAAGTGTTTGGCTTTGACTCCCCTTTCCCAAGTGATCTGAGCCATGATAACTCTGGTGTGTCTATAGGGTCCTGCTGCTGGGACTATACTATAGGTCCGAGAAAGGCGGGTTTAACAGAATAATGATAATAGCAAACTTTTTTTTGGTCTTTTCTTTTTTGGCACTGGGGCTTAAACTCAGGACAATGCACTTGCTAAGTACTTGCTAACACTGAGCTACCTCCCAGCCCAATAGCAAACTTCTATGTGGTGCTTTGATGGATTTGATATTGTTTGAAATGGTTTTCTAGATTATTCTCATGGGCTAGTTATAGTTATGACCTCCATGTTGGAATGTAGAAATTAAAGACACAGAGAGGTTAAGTACCTTGCTTGAAATAGTGAAATACCTTAGCACTTTTGACAATTGGGGCTGTATAAGTCTTTGTTGTGGGATAGTGCTGTGCCTTGTGGGAAGTTTAGTAGCATCTGTGGGCTCTTCTCAGGAGATGGGATGTTCCCTGAGAGAGGTGTTGGTGAAAATTGTCCTTATTTGTGTATTGCTGAGCAGGGTATTTCACTCATTTGGTGTCTATTCTGTCTCATGAGACAGAAGAAGTGACCCCTGAGTCCGGAGTCACTTTCTAGACAATGAAAGTTGCTAGAGTTCCTTAGAGCCCCACCCTATTGGACCTGGGAGAACAGCCTCCTAGAGGACCTTCTTGATAACTTCTATACTCAAGAAGAAGTATCATCGTCGATCTGAGGGCACAATTCTGAAAGGGACACATTGGATGAGAACTGGACGATTGGAAGAGCACAGGGAGTGTTCAGAGAACACACAAAAGTTTTCTTCACTACTAAGTGTCTGACTGTTTCACTACAACATGGTACTTTCCCTGCTTACTCAGTCACTTCTCTGAAATCAACATCAGGGCTTAACAAAGCAGGCCTTTAATGGGGCAAATGACCCTAAATCAAAAAAAAAAAAACAAAAAAAACCCCCAGAAACAAAATACTTAGCATTAATGGTAATTAATCAGATTTCTGAAAAGGGCTGAAATATTGCTCCTTTTGTTACTGATTATTATGGGAATTCATACTTTTCAAACTCAGTATCAAGCCCTGCTAGAACTTTTTGTTGAGTGTTTTCTGTTGCTGCTGAGTAGCCTGGAGAGAAAGAAAAAGCACTGCTTTGTCTAGAATGTTACTTATATCACTGGGGAAATGAAGTTTTAGATATTTTGCTTATTTTCACCATTTTCAAAATGGTATAGAGAGATGTTGCAAGTGCTTTAGTTTGGTTTATTGAGATCTTTGGGAGATGTCCTTGTTTGTACCCTTTATCTTTTTTGTTGTAGAAGTTCTCTGATTTCCTTTGCTCTAACCTGCAAGATTTTCATAACAGGGCATAATTTGGCTTAAAAATGATACCACTCGAAGGTTTATCTATAAAGGAAATAGCCATTAGACCTTTTCACATTTTCTAGGCATTCCCTCCATTTCTTACACCTCTGATCTATTATAGCCCATGACTTTTTATAGAGTGAGTTCCTACCTGGCAGCCATCCCTTCAAAAGAATACAAATCTTAGCTCAGAAAAGCTACCTTGTGTGGAGATCATTCAAGATGGACTGAAACTCTGGGAAAGGAGCCAGAGGTCTTCCTTAGGCTGTAACTAATGCCTACATATCCATCTCTCCTGCTAAATGATCATCCCTGTTTTACATCAGAAAAGGACACCGAATGCCAACTCAAAGTAAGAGCGTTAAACTGAAGGTAAAAAGCCCAACCGATCAATAGCAACAACTGAGTTATAAACATTGATAATGCATATAGAACATCTAATGTAGGGATAGCTTATTATTTATTACACATCTGCTGTGAGGCAAATAACCATTATTATGTTACATGTAAGAGAATTGGGGCTTAGAGAAACTAAATTATTTCATAAAGGTGACATAGCTTCTAAATGCAAGTGTTACCTTGTGCTCTCTGCTTTGTGCTGACTCTTTAGCCTTTTAAAGACGATGAAAAAAGTTAGAGGGGCCTCTTGATATTTCCAGAGAGTTCTATTGTTGGAACACATGGAATGTTTGAGAAGACCAAATTTTAAGTAGTTTTTGAAAAAGTTGATGTCATGAGTAGCTTTTGGGCTGTGCTGTGCTGGGCCCATTCTCTGTTCTGTATTTAAAGCATACTAATATTCAAAGAAGGTTGTTTTTTTTTTTTTTAATAACGATCACTGGTACTGGGGCTTGAACTCCGGGGTTAGGTTTTGTTCTTTAGTTTTTAAGCTCTTGAGCTACAGCTGCACTTCTGGCCTTTTTTTTTTTTTTGGATAATTGGAAATAAGAATCTGAAAGATGTTTGTGTTCATGCTGGCTGGCTTTGGACCATGATCTTCAGATCTCAACTTCCTGAGTAGCTAAAATTATAGGTATGAGCCATTAGCACCTGACTTGTCATGATTTTTGTAACACTATTTATAAAGACAGTATGGACCCTTTGGCCTTGGCATCATAATAAACTAAGACGATACCTTTGGCTTTCTTTTCCTTATTTGTCAACGTAAACAGCTCAATTGCTGGTTTCTGTTTCCTTTCTGCTTGGGTGCATACACAAATGGACACCTGCAAAACCTACATGTGAAATTCAGTTTCCAAGGAGCCAGTCATGCTACCAGAGGCTTTGCCACTCTGATTATCCATGGGGCAGACTGAGAAGATGTTGTTCACAAGCCCCTCTGTGTTGAGATCTATGAGCAGTGACAACTATAAACCCAGCCAACTTGTCCACCCACAATGGTAGATGCTGAAGAAGAAGCTAAACCTAGCCCCTGAGCACAAAGAAGCTCAGGAACAGTGCCTATGCCCTGAGTTCAAGCCCCAGGACCGGCAGAAAAAATTAAAAAATAAATCAATAAACTTTTCTAGAGGGCCAGATAGTAAATATTTCAGGCTTCCTGATTATGGCCACAAGAAGACTTACTATTAGTTACCATTTCAGGACATGGATTTCCATGAAGAAAGCCCAAGAAAGGAAGCACATGAGCCTCTGAATGAAAGGGGAGCAAAAGAACGGTTTTTCCTGATTAGGTCCTGTGGGGCCTTGGGAGACACCCTGTTTCAGAAAGGTTTCTTCTAGTAGGCCTAGTAAAGAAGGATTAGGGGAGCAGGGATGAGCTTATCTGGACCCTTTTATATGTATGAGAGAAAACATCGCTAGAGCATATGAAAACAACAAGTGGGCAGAGAGAAGTCAAGTAAATTAGTGCGCCAACAATATTGATGAATAAAGGTTAAAAAAGGGGGGAGGAGAAAAATGATCTAGTACATTATAGCAAAATGATCTAATATTGACATAAGTCAAAATTATAGCATCCGAGCCAATGGATTTGTAAAGGCCTGAGAAGTGTTATGTTGTGGTGTAGAGCAGGAGTTAGCGAGCAGTATCAGGCCTACAGCTCGTAGGTTAGCTATCAACCTGTTTTTAGAGATTATGTGTACTATATCCATCCATCCATCCATCCATCCATCCATCCATCCATCCATCCATCCATCCAGTCACAGTCAATTGTCAATGGCTGCTTTTGTGCTACTATAGCCGTGTTGAGGAGTTTCCACACAGACCATATGTCTCTGAAGTAAGCCTGAAATATTTACTATCTGGCCCTTGAGAAAAGTTTATTGATTTATTTTTTAATTTTTAATTTTCTGCTGGTCCTGGGGCTTGAACTCAGGACCTGGGAGCTGTCCCTAAGCTTCTTTGTGCTCAAGGCTAGTTGTCTATTACTTGAGCCACAGTGCTACTTCCAGCCTTTTGGGGGTAGTTTATGGAATTTCCCACCGGGGCTGGCCTTGAACCGTGATCTCAGACCTTATGCTAGGATTGCAGTGTAAACCACCAGTGTCTGGCTTTGATGCTTGATACAGAGTGAAGAACATCTTGTTCCAAGTGGTAGATCCAGCTTTGTGTCGATATTTGCCTTTAGAGTCTATCTACCTTTCAAAGTCTTCATTTCATATCTGTGAAATAGGGACCATATTACCTATGCCAGCTGAGCATTTTCCTCATTGAGGAACTAGGCTGCTGAATGAAATAATGAGGGTGAAAATGGACATCAGGCTGTAAAGAAGCTAAATATTAGTAAAACTCTTTTGCGAAGTTATTTAGTAAAAGAAAACAAAGAGTATCATTTCTTCCTCATCAGACGTCAAGAGGAAATAAGTGATTGTGAAAGGACCCCTGTACCTTTTGGGGTCAGCTCATGTGTACTTTTGAGGCAAGCTAAATTAGGTTATTGAAATAAAAGGAAAAAAAATAACAGCCACAGTGAGAAGAGATTGAAGATATTTGTAAGCTGCAAATTCAGTAATTTATTTTGGCAGCCAGAGAGATGACCAACTCAGGAAATATGGCACAGGATAGAATTACATAATTATTCATTATTTATCTGAAATCAAAGTCTATCTTGGCATCTTGTATTTTTATTTGTTAAATCTGCCATCCTGGCCCTAACCTAGAATGGTTTTGCTAGAATGACTAGTTACTGGGTTTTGTCTTCTGATCATGGAGTTTGTCTAGATTTAAGTTCTGAAGCCAAATCTTAAGTAGAGACAAATTAGGATAGAAGGCAGTGCGAGCTCATGGTGGTGGTGTTCTAGAAAGATCTTCAAGGTGGGGGTGGGGGGGAGGGAAATGGGGACCAAGACGTGTGAAAGGGTATCAATGTACGTGAATTAATGCACCTTCTATCTGGCAAATATCATGTAACCCTTCTATTAATTACAATAAAAATATATGAAAAAAAAGAAAGATCTTCAAAACTATCCTGTTCTGTCCTTTCCAAGGCCTATGGATCATTCTTTCTTGGAATTCTTTCTTGGAAGCCATGATTTTTATTTTCAATCTACTCCTCTGTTCCTTAAGCCAGTCACAGTTGGTTTTTGAGCGCTTATGAATGGTAATCTATACATGTACTCCCCTGAAACTGTGTCTAATAAAATGTTGTGAGGATGAGTATGAGGCGAACGGAGTGAGGAGATGAAATGCGGAATGAGAACTTGGACACTGACAGAAGGGAGGAGGTAAGAGTACCCTGGATGTGGAATTAGGCACTGAACAGCCACAGAAGGCCCTTGAGTAGGGGAAGAACTCGATAATGATGGCATTGGATTAAAAAAAAAAGATTCCTAAGCCTGGCTTTGAAGTGTCTTGGTAGACAAGTTCTTTGGGTGGGGATGAAGCAAGTGAAGGCAGCCAGTTAGTCTCCTGGTCCCCTTGAGAAACTGGCTGTCGGGGCTGGGGTAGGAATGAGGCAGTAAGATCAGAGAGAAAAATTGTGAGAGTCAACTCATAGGAGACTCTTGGATTTAGTGACTTCCTGCCCTGGGGAACATGAGAGAGAGCGAGAGAGAACGAGAGAGCTAGAGAGCGAGAGAGAGCGAGAGAGCGAGAGAGCGAGAGAGCGAGAGAGAGCGAGAGAGCGAGAGAGCGAGAGAGCGAGAGAGAGAGAGAGAGAGAGAGAGAGAGAGAGAGAGAGAGAGAGAGAGAGAGAGAGAGAGAGAGAGAGAGGTGGGGGGGGGAGAGGATGAGCTCTCCAACTGGGCAACTGGGTCATGAAGAAAAGCAGCTCAGGCTGGGGGACTGCCCTGATGGGGGGCTTGGCTGTAGGACCCATGAGGAATCCCAGTGGGAAAGGAGCAGCCCATTCATTATTCCAGTTGGCTCAGCTTCTCCACCCCAGGGGAGGGATGTGGTGAGAGTGGAGACTCCAGCAGAAAGTGACAGGGATGATTAAAGGGATGGAAAATCAGGCCCATGAAAAAAGGTTAAAGGGATTGCAGCTATTTAGCCTGGAGAAGAGGGGTGGCATGTAATAACTCCCTTCAAGTCCATGCAGGGTTGTTAATAGACGCGTGCAAGGCAGCTGCTCTGCATATCCACAGATCCAGGCAAGACAGCACCCCCACACTGGCTGGGTACCTCCACAAGGAGGGAGGAGGAGGCAGCTCCTGAGGCAGGCGGAGGCATAATTATAAAGGCTCTTTTGTGGTCTCTCTCCTCCCCTTTGTTTTCTTGCATCTGTCATTATGCTGTGCAAACCACAGTCAGGCCCCAAGACAGCACCAATATCTACTTTCCTGTACCCTCGGAAGGTAATGCGGCCATAAAATTGACAAGTTAGATAAATGCCAGTACAAAGGGTAGACTGTGTCAACCCTGCCCAGCTTCCTGCCTAGTCTTAAGTCTTACCTGGAGAAATCATCGGGTCTCCATTTCTCCCTTGCCTCCAGCCTCCCCAGTCCTCTCTGGGTACCTTATTGACACTCCAGGGAGTTCCCATTTTGCTGTACCTCCCTGTCTCATTTGTCACTTTGTCATCTTGTGAGATCTTTTATTCCTTCCCAGGTCTCCTTCCTTCTTTTCTTTTCATGCGCCAATACTCAGGCTTGAACTCAGTGTCTGGGTGCTGTCCCTGAGCATTCTCGCTCAAAGCTACTCCCTATTACTTGAGCCACAGCTCCACTTCCAGTTTTGGGTGGTTAACTGGAGTTTTACAGACCTTCCGCCTAGGCTGGCTCTGGACTGTGATCCTCAGCTCTCAGCTTCCTGAGTATCCAGGATTCTGAGTGCACGTCATCAGTACCTGGCTCTTCTGTTCACTCTGTGACTCTGCAGGGTATAAGACCAGGATGACACGCTGCAGGCAAGAGGTGCAGAGGCCATCAGGACATGACCTCAGACCCTGCAGGACTGACCACCATTCTGCGACAGGTACTGCAGTTGTTCATGCGCACTCATGCCTCCAGTGCTGATGAGGAGAAGATATGCAGTATGCGTAGCTACCATTAGGACAGTTTCTTCTCAACATGACTTACTGGATAGAATCAATGGAACAAAGGAAGTGATTGCAGAACTTCTAGGACTGGACAGTCCTTCTTTTAATGCAGTTCTGCTGCTCCTGACAGCCCTCAGCCAGGGAAGGACCCACTGGTCTGGCCTTCATTTTACTTTCTTGATGCTCCCTCCTCTTCCTTCTCCTCCTCTTCCTCCTCCTCCTCCTCCCCTTTCTTCTCCTCCCCTTCTTCCTCCTCCCCCTCCTCCTCCTCCTTCTCTCCCCCTCCCCCCAGCACAGAGCGAAGCCCAGGAGACCTGGGTTCTGCAAAGAGGCGTGTCCATCTCTCTGCTCCATTCCACTGAAAAACTCAGAACAATTCCTATTATTTTCGGTTCCCAGACCTTGAATGTGTCAGGCTTCAGGTTCATTTCCTCCATCTCTCTCCGGTGCCCGGATCTGCAAGTAATTTAACCTTGTTTTCATAGAGCGCAAAGGCGTTCCGCTTGTTTACACTGGAGACAAATTTTCCTCAATTGACGCAATCCTATTGATGAAATAATGACTTTCTTCCTCATTTAAGGGTAATTTCGGCTGGTATCATGACATGGAGGAGGAAAGTGAAAGCCTCTCTGTCCTGCCCCTGCAGGGCAGGCTGTGGGGGCCTGCTTCAGTTTGGAGCAGGGCCTCTGGATTTGTTTCTCACCTGTTCTAGAACTTTCACAGGCAGCCTAGGGAGGCTGGTGCCTGGGCCCAGGGAGGAGGTTGGCTACACACAGCCAGTTCTTGATTAGGAAAATTAAAGCACAGCATTGACTTGGTAATGAGTGTTAGGACTGGAGCAGAGTAGATGCTACTTCGTTTCAAAAATACACTTGATTTGCTTTCATGATTAGTATTAACATCTAATCAAGGACGGCCAGTGCTTGCACTGTTTTTCAAGGTCACATTGCATGACGCTTGCACTGTTTTTCAAGGTCATGTTGCATGGCAGGACACGCTCTGTGCGCCAAGGATTTGAAATCAAAAGGGATAAGGGGATGATTGTGGGAGAAGTGGAAGAACTGCAGGGAATAGCATGTACAAGGGAGGCACCTGGATGAGGGGGTGGGGGGGGTTGGAGAGGTGGTGTGGGGAGAGGGTGGGGGCTCCGGGTAAGTAAGTCCTTAACTTCTTTCCAGGCCTCGTTTCCTCACTGGTAAAACAGTGAATCAGATGATCTGTAAGGCCTTTCTTTCTCACTTCCTTTATGTGATATAATGAAATCGCATGGCTTTGGTGTGACTTGCTTCCATTCCACATCCTCTCACTGTGTTTTGATAAGGATTAGAGCAGGGGACGGATGACATTCAGGAGGATGGGCCCTTCCATCATTTTGGGGTGAGGTTAGAACAATGCTTCTTCTGTGTTAGCCACACTATATGAGAACTAGCGACTCCAATATGATCTATGGGAGAATGCATGTGAAGTAAGGGTTTCAAAACAACGATTCACTAGGGGCTGAGGGGATAGCTCGGTGGTAGAGGAACTTAGCCACCGGAGTAAGATCCTGCATTCCATCCCCAACACTGCAAAGGCATGGCCTTAAATTAAAGAAAATAAAAGCAATTTAGAGATCCTTTTGTAAAATGAAATCCTTTGAGTGTCATCATTAGCCAGGGGCTAGATATTAATAAGAGAAGCAATAGGTGGTGTTTTAAAGTTTTTTTTTTTAAATGTAGGCATTTTCAGGCATTTCTTCATTTTTTTTTTTAAACAAGGGTTAGCACTCATTTTATGTAAAGATCCAGAGAGTAAAAATCTGGCTTTGTGGGCTATAAAGTTGCCAGAACAACTATGAAACCTTGCTGCAGTAGCAGGGAATTACCATGCCTAACAAGTAAACAAATGTTTGTGATATGTGTGTATGTGCATGGCATGTGTTTTCTAATAAAACTTCATTTATAGATCTGAAAATGCAAATTTCCCATACTTTTTAAAGTGTATCATATTTCTTCTGATTGTTTAAAAGCTATTTAAAAAGTAAAATCCTTCTTAGCTTATAGATGGTGAGCCAGAACACAGGCAACTGAGCTCTGTTCTTTATGTAAATCTATAAGGAAGGGACTATTTAATAGATGAGACAATCAAGATTTACTGAGGTTAGAGAATTTGTTCAATGTTTACCAGTTAAAAGCACCAGAGCTAGAATATAATCTGAAAGGCCAGCTCAAGAGCTTGAGCTTTTAATAGCTACTTTTCTGGGATATCTAATTAGAATGGTGGAACATGGAGGTCTTGTTCTCTTTTACTTTAATACACAACTTTCTTTTTTTTTTCCTTTTCTTTACGATCTCTTCCTCCTTCTTCCCACCTCTCCATCTCATCCCCTCCCTGCCCCTTCCCTTTCCTTCCTTCCTTCTTTCCTTCCTTCCTTTCTTTTTTCCTTCCTTCCTTCCTTCCTTCCTTCCTTCCTTCCTTCCTTCCTTCCTTCCTTCCTTCCTTCCTTCCTCCCTTCCCTCCTTCCTTCCTTCCTTCCCTCCTTCCTTTCTTTCTTCTATGCTAGGGATTCAAAGGCTATTCTCCTTCTTGGCTTTTTCACTTAAATCTGGTGATGTACTACTAGAACCATACCTTTACTTCCAGGATTTTGTGAGGTAACTGGGGGAAAAGGGATTGCTCAGGTTTATGTTGCTCGGGTTTCAAACCATGATTCTTAGATCTCAGCCTCCTGAATCCTTAGAATTATAAGCATGAGCCACTTATGCTGGCCACAATTTTCTTTTTAATTTTTTCCAGGGTTGTTAAGATTTAAAAACATTACAGCAAAATTGGTTCCTCCAGGAGACTAGAGCAGGAAATCTATGGTTGGCTTAGGAGTTACAGGGGACAAGTGTTTCAAAGGGGACAGGTTAGGATGGAAGGAGACATGGAGAAAATGACATCTTCTTCTGTGAATATCAGGATCCAGGAAGAAGCCTGGCCACATTTTCTGGGCCAGGGAGATCAACTCAGCTTCTTCTCAAGCCAGAGAGAGTTGAGGCTCACTGAAGAAGCTCGATGCCTGCCACATGTCCTTTGCTCCAACTCCTTTTCTTGAAGAGGATACATCTTGGAACGTTCTCCCATGTATCCTTAGAAGTTTTGAATGTTCCAAGAGTAGACAGGCTGTCTCCAGATCTAACTGGTATTCTCTCAGAGTTTACCCATGGCTTCTGTCTTTTCTACAGCAGGTACAGTCTGGGTGAATAAAGATAAAAGAATATTTTCTAACTTATCTCTAACTTAGAGATAAGTTAGAAGATATCTTCTAACTTAGAGACTTCAGCAAGTCCAGAGTTTCCTTCTCAAGAGGCAGCAGACAGTGGTGCAAAAGACTGTTGTTTCCTTTGAAACTTGGTTTCTGAGAGGCACTGTGAGTCTACTACCTGGATACAGAAACTGAGGCTCAGAAGAGTTTGCCCCTCCTGTAATCAGGAATGCTAGAGTCAGTCCAGATAGTCCAGTCTATCTCTGCCTCCTACTGCCAATCCCCTCCATGAAATGGGGTAGAGGAATGGGCTGCATTTCCTCTGACCTGCAATAGCTATGTGTCTCTATCAAGTAGCCTGACACAGTGCTAGGCATGGAACAAATGTTATGTACAGTTGGTTGCTTGCTTCTGTTTTAAGATGGTTTGGTTTTGTGAAGTGGAATGACTAATTAATCTTACTCACTTTGGGGGCTTCAGGATCTAGCAGAGAGCCAAGCATAGAACAGACACATGATAAATATTTATTCAGCGAATGGATATACAGTGCTCCTATCTCTGGGTGCCAGCCATCTGGATACTCAAGAAACTTCACGAGGACGAATTACTGATTTTCATCTAAATGTGGGATGTCATCCTTTCATATAAGCAACAAGAATGATTTGGAATAATAGTGGCCCCATCAGGCTCGTGGATACAGACTCACAGTGGGAATCCCTTGCATAAATCAGGGAAAGTATACAGGTGATTTGCTATTTTTTGAGCCATACCAACTACGTCACTGGGTTTATTTACTTACCATCTATCTACCCTTCATCCAATCATTCAGCAGTGGCCTAGAGGGGCTTTTTAGGGCCTCCTTCAATAAATGGAAAAGAAAGATTATCTTTAGCATGGCCATTATTGGGTAGATAAATAGAAGCTTCTAGTCTGATTATGGGAACTTGGAAATCATTTGTTCTCAAGCCTGGTAGGCTTTCCCTTGTATATCCTGTGAACACTGTTCCTGCACCCCTGCTCTGAAGGATGCTTATGCTAATTTACCACCATGCTCTTATATGTAAGGGGACAGAGAGAATAAGGGGTGAGGGAAAGAGTTCATCTAGGATCTCTGTCCACCATCTCTGATTGTGTGGAGCATATGTGACCAGGAGAGCACACACACTTGGATTCTGAAATGGGGAATATAGGATTTGATCTGCTTGACTTAGAAAAATAATCCTATAAACTGGGTGAGATAACAACATGGCTAAAGGACTCTATTTTTATTTAAAGAAAAAGATTCAACTGGGTACTGGTGGATCACATCTATAATCCTAGCTACTCAAGAGGCTGAGAGCTGACGATGACAGTTCAAAGCCAGAACAAGCAGATAAATCCATAGGACTCTTTATCTCCAATTAACTAGCAAAAAAATGGAAGTAGGGGTGTGACTCAAGTGGTAGAGCACCCAATTTGAGTGAAATAGCTGAAGGACAGCACCCATACACAAACAAGAAAAAATAATGAGGCACATAATGATGCCTTCGGGTCTATTTTCCTCCTACACTAAAATGTAGGTTTCTGTGCTTTCAAGACTTCTATTTATGTGACCTTTTGCTCTTCTGTGTTTTATAGCCAACCACTATTTTTCCAATTCCCTGTGCTTGCCACTAATTTAATTTGTTGACTGCATCTAATATTCCACAGACATCCCCCCTCCCCAAATAAAACAGCAGCTAAAACAACTCAAAAAAGTTGTGTTGGAGCAGTTTGTGAGTGGAGAATGTGAAGGGTTCGAATGAGACTGGGCTCCATTCAGGGAGCTTCTGGCCTGCACTTGGACCTGGTCTTCATGATGTCTGCACTAGCCGATTCTTACTCCTTGTTCTTGACTGCAAGCTGGAGAGGAGATTTGGTGAGCCAGGCCACGTTGTGCATATCTTACCATGGCATTGTTCTTGGGTGGATATGGCTATATTTCTTAGGAGAGAAGACTGAGGAGAAGACAGAGGTATGAGCAGGACTGTCTGCAGGCATGGCCTGCGCCACTGTGCTAAGTGAAATGGTGGGTCTGTGTGCTTATTTGCACACACCTACTTATTACAGTTTGGAAGTTGGGGTCAGAGCTGCTTATTTCTTGGCCTCTTTTTTTTTTTTTTTTTTTTTTGAGAATTCCGGTGTCAGAGAAGCCTGACTCTGATAGCATTGGGGACTAGGAGCTACCCATCAGCCTTTGCTGTGTGAGGTTGTTTAACGTCTCTGAGTCCTTTTTGCAAAATGTCAGGTGGAACTTCGGTTAAGCCTGACATGTGCAAGGATCCCTTTGATAATAGCTTTAGTATCTGATTTTGTTGTGAGCTCTGTGGGAGCTGCTGTTCTTCAAACAAAACTAGGGCTAAGTGAGGGACTGGTAGGATGGCAGAAATGATGCTGGAGTTGGGGTGAGCTGGTGGCAGGGAGGGGGGTACTCACCATAGCTGCCAGGCTATCCTATTCTAGTCACTTCCACTCCCCCCACCCTGCCCCACCGTCATGTGCTTCTTGTCTGGGAGGGTGTGGACAGGGTGGGCTGTGGTCTCAGCTCTTCTGTGGTGATGTGCATTTCCCTCGGTTGCCCCTCTGTGTCTGTCTTTGTCCACCCCAGCCTCTCTTGCCAGCCTGATTTCTGGTTCCAGTTTTGGTTCTGCCCAAAGCAGGAAAGAGTTGTGAGCCTCAGCTTGCTGGGGGAGGAAAGGGCTCATGTTTTCAGTCAGTAACAATCGTGCCTTCATTAAACCTCAGAGGCCCTGGTGGTGCTGCTGCTGGGAGCTGGTATGAAGTCAAGGTCTTTACATGTGGTCTTTGGAGGCTCACCCACGTCTCACAGGCTTCTGGATGCTTTCATTTGACTCCCAAGTCTCCTTTGCTCAATTCCAAATGAGGATTGAGTGTATCAGGGGTAGCCTGGCGTCTAGAATTTCCTTTTCACCCCCCACCCCCACCCCACAGCTTCATCTCAATGGCATCTACATTGATCCTCACATCCATCATCTGACCATAATCTTGTCATTCCAGACTTGGCTTCTGTCCCTTGGGGCTTTGTGTGCCATGCTGCAGCCTTCCCCAGGGCGTGGGTGTGTGTGTGTGGGGTCCTGCTTGAGGATGGACAGCTCAGGGTTGTAGTCCATGTGTGCACTCGCGTTTGTTTCCCTGGACCCAGATCCTTGATGGTTACCTGAATGAAGCATGCTTGAGCTCTCCTGTGTGGCTTTGTATCCTGGAAAGTCTGGCCTCCAAATCTGGAAGCTTTCTGAGTTCAAATCCCCAGGATTCTCAGTCTGCCCCTTGAAAAGTGAGAACAGACCAACATTTGCTTTTTAGAAAAAAAAAAATCTGTAATGCTGGCGGATTTATCCTGAGAGGCAATTAGTTAGGACTGGAGAGATAAAAGCCTCCCTGCAGTCTTCTCAGAAGATATCAGTTGTCCTGAACTGGAACTAATACCTGCTAAGCCCTAAGCCTGGAAAAGGCAATATGAGGAAGGTTGTAGTGAATGGGGCTTCGGGTGTCTTAGTAGCAGAACTGAAAATGGAGAAGCCAAGGAGTGTATCAAATTTGTCAGGGTGTCTGTACAGGCGAGTAGATGTTGAGCCTAGACGACAGCTGCTGGATTCAGACAGAGACCCGGGGTTTGCAGGGAATGGCTTTAGGGTCATACAGTTTCCCTTGTTCAGAACTGAGGCTCTGAAGATCATACCAAGCTGCAGCTTGCTACACGGAGCTCTGTGCCTTAGCATTTCAGTCCCCTCTGTCTGCTGCTTGATGGGGACAGCCAGGCTCCTCTCGAACCAGCTAGAATTCCACTTGGGCCTTCTTCCTGAGCAGATCACATTAGCAACTCATGGATAGAAGTGCCCTCCCACCCACCTCCTTCTGCAGGTGCCTGGCTCAGGGATTGGGGGTGGCATTGGTGGGGCAAATCCTGCAAGGCTCTCTTTGCATCATCTTCCCATACCCAGGGCTTCTGTAGGCTCATGGCTGCCTGTTGTCTATTGTCAGGAAAATGCTCACAGGAGTGAGAACACCCAGAGCTCTCTAAGACAATGCACAAGGGTCCAAGAAAGATTTCAAAGCCTGAGAGGAGAATCTGGACTTTGGGGGTCAGATGGAAGAAAGAATTAAGTCCTCGTTTGCTGCTAAAAATCTTCTCTGTTGACACCGGCTCATGGCTGGCAGAGCTCCAGCGCCTCCTGGTGGTTCCCCATCTGGGATTCTTTCCCTGCCTCCACACGGCTGATTTTCCCAGCAAGCCTTCCTGCCATTTCTTCCCCAAGTGGGAAATCTTCCTCTCCATGCAAACCCCATGCCCCAGGCTGACAGTTCTTTCTTTATACCATTTTCCTTTAACTTCCTCTCCTTTTTTTTTCTTCTGGAAAAATTCAGCTTTGGAGCTTTAGAAAACTATCTTGAAGAGATCAACAGACTCTCAATAAGGTAGTAACTGCTGAGAAGTTAGGGCCTAGACTGGGGGCTCAGAGACATCCATTCCTTCCAATGTACCATTTGTCTCTCAGGTTTCCTCCCTTTTGCTCCAAACTGAAACAGCTACAGTGTACTCAGTGCCTGGAGCCAGTGCCTGAGCTGGGGATATATTTTGTGTTCTACTTTGCTCCCAAGGCCAGAGGCCCACATTCAACAGTACTGATGGAGGAGGAGAGGACTATGATAGAATGTGGATGAAAGTGAATCTCCTGCCTTCCTGCCTTGGCCTTTGCAGTGACATACCTTTTTCCTGCTGTCCATCCAGCTGTCAGGCCAGTGAGTGACATAGCTGGGTGATCCCCACACGTAAGGGAATCTCCTTCCTACTGGAGACTGGCCAATGCAGGGGTTAAAAGAAATAAAACTTGGAGACTGCTTGTTTTTCCAGAAAGAGATAAGATTAAATCATCTAACTAAAAGCAAGGCTGGCTAGAGCTGAAAGCTTAGTCCTTTCCCAGATGGGTGCTGCTTCTTGTCCTGTGCCTTGATCACTCTGCCCTATGGGAAACTGCTGCCTCCCTGACGGTGTGCTCCAGACTGAGGTGCTGTGGTTTTAATTCTCCAGCTTTTGTATGAGTTGGCAGATGAGAATGTGACTTTGGGCTGTGCCAGCTGGATTCTACCACCCACCCACTAAATGATCTAGACTACCATTTTTGCCAGAGGAATATTGCTCTAGTGTGGATTTTTAAAAGTTTTGCCTCTATGGTGCCCGTCTCCCATTTGGAAAAGGAACAGCTTACAGATGTTGTCTGCATTCTCCCAGGTAGTGAGACCGCTGGGCTTTGGATGTCATTTCAAAAGAGAGAGGAAGAAGAAGGAGGAGAAAGGAGAACTTCGTGGCTCTGTGATTTCCATTTGGAAACTGAAAGTTGGAGACTGTCTTAAGATTTTAGAGTGCAAGTGTTAAAAAGTCTTCACTGAAGTGGCCATCTGCGGGACGTCTGTGGTCAGTCACAGCATGTTTGCAAAGGGTGCTTGCTGGCTGCCCAGCGGGGATCAGCCTCACCATCAACACCCCACATCCCTTCCTCAGCTGTATGGTCAGCCCTGGCCAACGGAAGTAGCCAGCCGTTTGTGGTGGGGCCAGTGGTGGCGTTGAATCTGGATAAGAGATGTCTGAGCCTAGAGTGATACTGACCAGATCCTTCTGACTCTAAGGTCCTGAGGCACTCACTAATGCTACCTCTGCCTTTTCCTGGAAACTCACATATGTTCTCCATGGGGCCGCCATCCCTGGGTATCATCCTACCTTCTTCTCCTCAACAGAAATTTATCCAGGACTAGAAAGATATTTGCTGAGATCCGGGGAGACTCTCCCACAAAGCTTCTTTCAGACAGGGCACAGCTCCTTTTCCGAGCTGGTGCTGCTCTGGCTTGGTGTCTTTCTTATCTGGATTCTGGGATCCCTTCAGCAAAAGTACTGCATTTTCATTTCCCTCTCAGGTTAATGATTTTTCTGGCCTCCATTTCTTCCCATCTCAGGTAGATTCCTGCTGTTTTTGGCTTGAGAGTGGCTGAGAAGAAAACATTGATGAAGGAGAGAAGCTCAGAGTCTGGCTGAATGCTAAGGAATGAAATCACTGGGAATATAAGGAGACAAGTCCGTGCTGTGTCACCCATTGGAACAGAATTTTTTCTGGCTTTGTACCTGTAGAGTTAAGTGTTACATTAACATTATCTTGTCTTTTTGGGGGGAGGGTGGGATTTTGTTCATTTACATAGGTGGATGGCAGAATCCAGTTGGCATAGACCAGAGTCGCATCCTCACCTGCCAACTCATACAAAAGCTGGAGAACTAGAACCACAGAACTTCAGTCCACAACAGTTTCTTAGGAGCTATTGATAAGTTTCACTCTTAAATCTTTTAAAGTATATACATTAAGGAGAAATGCTATTAATTCTTTTTCAAAGAAATAATATGAAAATTTACTGAGTATATTTATGGGCTTAAGCTTAGGGCCATGAGTTCTAGCCTTGATACCACTTGAGCCTCAGCACCACTTCCAGATTTTTTCCATGTATGTGGTACCGAGGAATCAAATCAAACCTGGGTCTTTGTGTATGCTAGGCAAGCATTCTACCAATAGGCCAAACTCCCAGCCCTCATTCGAAGGAACTTTAACACTACATAGTGGGGAATAAAATTAAGGAGATAGAAAAAGACAAAGATAACTAGTAGAAATAATCTGATGTGAATTCATATTCCTTCTAGCAATTAGAAAGGGGGAGGCACTCCTTGGAGCTAATGTTGCTGGCTGCCCATTAGCATATTAAGGATAAGACTTTATTTAGAGTCTTGTATCACCAGCTATCAAACAGAAGATCCCTTTTGGGGCTCTAAGTTTAGAACAAAGACTAGGAAATTGTCAGCTACTTGCTGAGCTGCCACACAAAGAGAATCTTTCAGAGACTGAAGGGTTTCTTTGGTTGAAAACCATTATAACCTTGATGGGACACACAAGGCCTTGCTCAAGGTCAGATGGGTGGTCTGTCATGTGCTGTGAAAACAAAATGCTGCCTTTGGGTAGGTAGGAATCCACTCTAACTGGCAACACATTTTTTATTTGACCTTCAGGTGCCCTGGCCTGCACTGCCAGCCCCACCCTGCCTGGGTCCTGGCTTCTCTTACATATCCTGCTGTGGATAACCACTGCCCATGTCCCTAGAGTCAGCCTGGATTCCATCAGAATCCTTGAGCTGCGCTCACAGCACCTGCTTTTACTTCAGAGTTGCTGAAGCCTGTTTCTAGGGCTCCTGTCTGGGTTTGACTGGCTGTACGTACATATATATATATATATATATATATTCAGATTTACTTTGAAGCCACTGAAAACATATTCATACAGGTCTGCACTGTCAGAATGCCTCCCATGAACCGTTCCACTCTAACTTGCCTTCTTGAAAATGGAGCCTAATTCTCTGAACATGCAGCCCTGTGTGTCAGCTCTGACTTTGCCATCACAGGACACCAAATAGCTCAGTTTCAGTCTCATCAGTTGTTTGATATCCTGTGGACCAAGCACAAATAAAATAGAAAACAGATGGTGAGCAAAAGAAAGGCAGGTTTGTGAAAACCATGGGTCGTGTGTGTGTGTGTGTGTGTGTGTGTGTGTGCTGGGGGAAGGAGGAAGAGAGACAAGGGTACATCAAAAGCTAGGTCTTGTTGGACTAGTTTGCTACAATATACTTGCTAGTTACAAATAATTTATTTTATTGTGAACATTTAAAATTCTTTACTATGATCTCTTCTTTCCCCCAGAAAAATTTGGTATGATAAATAGCATGCCCTAAGCCTCAAGAAGGAGGCATAGCATTTTTTTTTTTGCCAGTCCTGGGCTTGAGCTCAGGCCCTGAGCACTGTCCTTGGACTTCTCAAGGCTAGAGCTCTACCACTTGAGCCTCAGCACCACTTCTGGCTTTTTTCTATGTATGTGGTACCGAGGAATTGAACCCGGGTCTTCATGCATGCTAGGCAAGCACTTTAACCACTAGGCCAAACTCCCGGCCCCGAGGCATAGCATTTTTATCAGTGTAAAAGATGAGGGGTTTCTAAACATGTGAGCAAATGTGGGGAAAAGAAACCCTAAGAAAACAGCTTATGGAATACTCCTCAAGTCCTGAGTACTTGAGATATGCCCTTGCTTATGTGACCTTGCTTATGTAACACCGTAATGTAGCTTATCATTATCCCCATTTTATGCTGAAGAAAACTGAGACATCAAAGCAATAAGCCACTTGATTTCTAGAGTCACCTAAGCAAGCTGATTTCAAGAGAGTCAGACCTGGAAATCCCACGAGAGAGTGTAGGACATTGAGTTCTGGTTCTTTTTAATCTGCTGCTCTCCTGCTTCCAAATATGAAAATAAGAATGACAACCAAACATTGGCTTGAAGACTTGACCAAGCCATTGTCTGGCTGGCATCACTCTGTGTGAGTTAATTGGTCTGGTCCCATTAGAAATGCCAAGTTATTATTCTTCAGAGAAAGTATATAAGGCAGAAAGACTCAGACTGAGGGGTTGAGGGGCCAGGCCAGGGGCTCAGTGGGCACTCCACAGGGTGGAAAACTGGCTAGTGTCTTTCTCATCCAGGAGCTGGCCAGCAATGGGCCAGGGTATGGAGGGCTCTAGAATATAATGCCATTGCGTGGCATTCCAATGCACAGAGAAAGCTCTCTGCCATGACATCCTATGATCCACCTCTCCGTTCTTGACTGAAGAACCATGCCATTCAGGCTCAGCAAAGTCATCTCTAGCTGTGTATCCTCAAGGTGTAAGGAAGCTGTGTTCTGTATGGAGGTTTGTGAGCTCTGGTGCCTCAGGTATCAGCGAAGGCCACTGACAGGGAACGCAGGGGGTGTGTCTGTGGCAGAAGCTCTTAGAGGCAGGGGAAGCATCCAGCCCAACACACAAGCCAGCAAACCCGATGAACTCCTGAAAGGAATGCATCCCAGAATATGTATGATAGGTTTGTCTTGTTTCTTTCCAAGAGGTCCTGGTACTCAGGCCTCAGCTCTGTATTTGTGAGAATTCACCAACTGGCTAAGGACCTCTCACGACACTGAACACCGGAATTTAGTAGGTGTACTGTATGTGAGGCAATCCACCTTTTAATGAAATCAGAAAGGGCTGGGATATGGCTCAAGTGGGAAAGCATCTGCCCAGAAAGCATGAGGCCCTGAGTTCATTACCCAGTGCTGCCGGGGGTGGGGAGGGTGGGGGAAGGGTGTCTATGGATCAAATCTATAGTACAAGTCATCCAAAGTTAGGTAACATCAAGAATAGGTTACTGTTATTTTTCCTTCCCTTCCCTTTCTTTCACGTATGTTTTTTGAGACAGGATGTCATTAACAAGGTTCTCTTCTGCCTTTAGTTAATTCGTGGGCTCAGCTAGGTAGTCAGTGCTTTTCAGCTCAAGTGACTTTGAAGCACCTGGGCAAGAGAATCACAGCCTAGGCCACACATCCTTAACCTCTATTTCGTATTTCTCGTCTTTGTTCTCTGTAGTCAGTCTGCAATCCCCTTTGGTTCCAGGAAGGACAAGAGTGATGGATAACATCCCAAGGATAAGAGAGCAAGAGTAACAGACAGAAGAGTAAGGAGGGGACCACACACCAGGTTACAGTGACCAGCAAGTTATCTGACACCCCTTCCAAAACAAAGACTGAAGTAATGAGCAACGGGTCCACACTATCCCCAGGATTGTTGAGTCATCATGCATACCTCTCTTGCCTTCCAGGCAGTTCTTTGTCTGTTTAAACCTATATGCCGAGTCTGAAGATGGGCCAGAATGCTGTCTTCCCCTGGCTGCCTTGTACCTCACAGCTCATTTCCTTCATCTGTCCTGCACCATGTCTATCAGATTCACATACAGGGGTGAGTGGCGTGGAAATGTACATGTAAAATCCCAGGAGTTTGGGCCTGGAGTCTGAAACTGCAGTTTCATTAGTACCCCATTCTTTAGAAGCAACCAGATAGGCTTAGGATGCTAGGATTGTAATGTTTTGTTGTAATTAACTTGAATGGTTGAGGGCTTTCCCCTAATAATGAGTCCCATGATTGTTAAAGAAAATGATATACGATCCAGAACTTTGGCTGCAATAATGGGAGAGCATGTTTTTGAGCTTCAGTTTGTATTTTATTAGGGAAATGGGCAGCTCCAGGTCAGCTGCTGTCGGTGGCGTCCCTTGGAGCAATTCCAAGGTGATGTTGTTTTCTGCATCTCTTTCAAGGTGAAACCATCTTGTTTGATCTTGATGAAACACATTCTAAAACTGACCTTAGAAACTGTCTTGGTACACACGATAAGAAATCGAGGGAGATGCTACCAGAGCCACCAGATTTAATTTACACAAGACAGGAAAGACATTAGTAGAGTCAAGTACAAAGAAAAGAAGATCCTCAAGTAAAAAGCAAATCCTGGTCTTGGGTAGAAAGTGAAGTTAGCTAGACATTGCAATCTAGAACTAATATTAGCAACGTCTTACAAAAATCAAAGCCAAAACCATGGTAGTACATGCCTGTAAGCCCAGCACTCAGGATGCCATGGCGGCAGGATCTTGAGTTTGAGGACAGATGAGGATACATACAGAGACTCTGTCACAAACAAGCAAACAAACCTAGACAGTAACACCCCAAGAACTGTTTTTAGTTTTAGTTCACTTTAAAATAAATTATTTTAAAAAATCTAAACATTTAGAGGAAAAACAGAAGAAAGCTGCATAGTAAATCTGCAACAAAAGTTAAATGCCTAAAAATACATGGAACTTAGGACAATGAAACAACATTTGTATTGTAACTCAGAACAATGGATTTGCATCTTGGCATGCTTGCCAGGATGTGTATAGCCAAGAAATGAGAGTTAAGAAAGATTTATTGCCTGCATCCAGTAAGGAGAACACAGGAATTATATCCAAGGCCATCCTTTGAACATTGGAAATCTGAGGAGTTTATTCAGGGCAGCTATTCATATTCATATAAGAAAGGCAAATCCCTGAGCATACTCTCAGTTCAAGGTCATACTTCAAGAAGGAAAGATGGTAGACACTTTTTTCTCCCACATTTCTTTTTTCTGGTGCTGGGGTTTCAACTCAGAGTTTACATTTTGCTTTCTTGGCTGCCAATCTACCACTTAGGTGGTGCCTTGGTTTTTGCTATTTTGGAAAGAGTCTACAAGTCTTTTCTCCCAGGGATGGCTACAAACCATGATCTTCTGGGTCTCACGTCTCCTGAGTAGCTAGGATTACAGGTGTGAGCTACTCGTGCTTGGCACAGTGGACACATTTTTAGGCGTGTCTAGCACACATGGGACACATGTTTTAAAGTTTATGGATGGAAACCATCTTGAACATGCTCTGCCTGTATGAGAGAGATGGACAAAAATGCTCAGCTTTTGTCTCTACTTTCAGCTGGTCTTAAAAAAATAACTGGGTGCCAGTGGTTCACACTGTAATCCTAGCTACTCAGGAGGCTGAAACCTGAGAATTCAAAGCCATCCTTTGAAAGGAAAGTCTGTGAGACTTTTATCTCTAACTACTAATAAACTAGAAATGCTGCTGTATCTCAAAGTGGTAGAGTGTTAGCTTTGAGCACAAAAGCTCAAGAACAGTGACTGGCCCTGAGTTCTAGCACCAGGACGAGTGCACACACATGTATGTGCGCACACACACCCACACACACACACACTCACACACATCCTCAGGGGGAAAAAAAGACATTTTGAAGGTATGTTAATATAAGAGCTGGCTTCTAAAGGTTTCTGTCTCTCTTAGTGACTGATAGCATGTCTATGAATGAGGAAATTGCTATTTTATTTAATCTGGAAGGTGGTTTCTAGAGACCGTTTTTTGCTCATATAGATCAAGTTGTCTTTATTGTAAAGAAATCAGAACACCAGCACATCACCTTTTGGATTTTCTGCATTATCACCCAATATAGAAAAAGAAAAACGTACAAAGCAGTGTATCAGTCTAGATACTGTGTTAAAAGAAGCTAAAAGTTTCTATGTAAATTGTTTCTATGTAATGTTTGCAATAACATTTAAATGTTCTATTATTTTCTAGTGATCGCACAAATTTGCCATAAATGACTCTGTTCTAGTGTTGGAGATTAATTGGTACAGCTATGGTTTATTTGCAACCTAAGTACTTCCTTAAGAGTTTTCTTGACAGCTGGATCTGGTGGCAAGTACCTGTAGTTCCAGCACTTGGGAATCAGGAGGATCACAAGTTAAAGGCTAGCCCAACACACATGAGACTATGTCAGTAGGCAATTCCAGTAATGAGTAGCTTAGCACAATGATTAAAATCACTAAATCAGACATGCTTGAAAATATTTGGTACAGCAACATAATTATAATCTGCTGAAGTAAAGGACAAAAAAATCCAATTTGATGAAATAAATTCATAATAAATAATTACGGTTTACCTTTATGGCATCACTCACTGAGATATCGTTAGCTTATCAAGATGTACAATCGGCCTGTACAATCTGTTACCTTATTTTGACAATTTTACTACTTATGAAAATTGGGCTTTGCATATCTTTTTCAATCTTGATGTTATAAAAGTCCTATTTCTCAAGTAAGGAGGAACATTCTGTGTTTAATGGTTTTTTAATTTAATTTGTAACTTTTAAATATTTAGACATATGGTGCCTTGGGTGGCCTGGTATGCAGGGCTGACGTCCAGGTGGCTGGGCTTGGAGCTGGGACAGAAGGGTGGAATTTCACCGGGAGGGAGGACTCTGAAATGGATTTCAGATCAAGCTGACAATTCTGCCAACTTCACAAGGTAGGACAAACCCTCATGTCTTTTCTGCTAGGGTAGCACTTTTCAACTTTAGTGTCCCTTAAGAAGCACTAGAGACCTTTAAAAACGCTGGTGTGGAAGCTTATTGTCTAGAACTTTCTTCTTCCTCATCTCCTTCTCCTACTCTCTGGGAATTGAAGCCAGAGCTTTGCTCCTGGTAGATCAGGACTCTGCCTCTGAGCTACACCCTGACCCAAAGAGGTTTCTATTTAATAATTGAGGCAGAGGACTTAGAATAAACATTGAAAAAAATCCCCCTGAGAGGAAGGATGGGTGAATGCACTCATAATATTCAGTGTACATATGTGAAAATGGCTGTAGGAAAACTGAGGGTTTGAGTGGGATTGGGAGAGATGGGGGAGGATGATGAAGGGATGACACTGGTCTAGATGCCTTGTACTCATGAATGGACATATTGACTTGAAAGTCTTTTGAACAGCTACTGAAACATAATTAATAATAATAATAATAATAGATTAAAAAACCATTTCTGAGATGCTTCTAATATGAAGTCAGTAGCTGGGCTAGCAAATGCCATCCCCATATGGCTGAAAGAGCTCTGCAGGTCACTCTAGGGCCTCATTATGGTTACCAGGTCTACGGTGAAGTGAGCTTTGACAGAACTGAAACAAGAGGTTGTTTTCCATAGAGAGCAGCCAGGGAGCTTCAGGTTCATTCATTCAGCTGGGATTTCATGCAGTTCTACAATGGTTTCAGAACCGAGGATACAGGAAAGTATAACAAACCCTAATTCTGAAACTGGGAAAATCAATGTATACACAAAACCCAGCACTGATAAGCCATGAAAAGGGGGAGACAGGCTCTGTGGGTGCCAAGGGCCTTGGTGCCAAGGGGTCTGAGCCTGGGGAGCCTTGGAAAGCTCTCAGGATACCCACAGAAACTGGATTTCCACACACTTGGGGAAGTTTTGGGTTTCTAATATATAGGGTCTAGAAAGTGAGGGCTGAGAAGTATAAGAAAGCAGGGAGTGCAGCTCATGGTCTGTGTGAGAATCTCTGATCTGTGGCTTGTTGCCATGTGGTCTTAGAAAGCTGATCTGTCTGTGGAGGCCACATTGCTCTATCTGTAAAATGGGAATAACAATCAAGTCTTCTTCCTATGCTCTTGGTAGGGTCCCCTTCCTCTTGGGTTTTCCTAAATGAGTAGCTATTTGGAGGGCTTGGGCGTTCTATTACCAATATCAAATGCAGCATCAGCGCTAGGTCTGCTGGTCCTCACATGGCTGCTGGGAACAAGTGGGTTCATCAATCAAACCTGAGTTCAAATGCTGCCTCATTGCTTCCTGTGTGAGTGATTTTACTTCTTCACATCTAAATTTTTTTTGTGAGGATATACAGAGCCTGTGCCACACAGGTTAATGGGAAATTGAAAAGAGGGAGCCTGGGGGAAGGAGGGAAAGCAAATGATAGGGGGAAACAAATCATAAGTGCCATTATTCTCATACAGGAGGGAGCGCATTGCATCTGCTGGAGTCAAGCAGATGGGTCCATTTCGCTCATGAATTACCAGCTGTCTGCTTGTGGGCAACCTTTTGAGCTGTTTTTCTCTGTTGCATAGAAATGTTGATGTTGACCATTGGAGACTGCCGGCCAGGTGCTATGTGGGAAAGGTGGCCATCTACAAAATACTATCTGCATGTAAAAGATTCTTCCCCTAGAATCCCCACTGCTTCAAGTCCTCTCTGCAGAAGCCAGCCTTCAGGAAAAAAGCCCTTCGTGTTCAAATTGCTTTTCCAGTGTTTCTTTCATGATGGTCTTCTGCCCCCTGGTGGGCAGAATTGTCAGGTTACAAAGAATTCCGCCCCTCACCACTTTTTTTTTTGGCAAGACATTTCTAGCTTTGTGGGCTGGAAGGCCATAGGACCTCTGGAAGTGTTGGCTATGATGTCTGTCTTTACTCTTTGTTTTATAGGATAGTGATTTGCCTGTTGTGGTCACTGACCAGCAATGTGAGAATCACCCAGGTGTTCTGTCACCAATGCACGCTCCCAGGCTCTACCTTAGATGTATTGGGTCAGAAATCTGCTGTAATAGCTCTCCAGGCTGATGCTTACTTAGTATGATACTCGAGTCTAGCAGCTCCCAGCCTTGGGATCTGAGGGGCAGGGTGGGTGGTAAAGGGGCAGCTGTGACACATTGGGTGGGGCATAGGATGTTAAGACTACAGACTTTAACAAAAGGTTAATGAAGACCCACATTCCCTTTTTTAGAACCACTAGCTGTCACTTACCACATTTCCTTCCTCTCCTCCTATGTTTCTTTTATGTTGAGCTCCCTGAAAGTAGACGAAATCCTAACACTCCAGTCTTATACATTTAGCAGACTTTTCATACAAGGACTATGTCTCCTACATACTCACACCTTCACCATCCCATTGGAGAAAATCAACAACTTGATAATGTTGACTCTAAAAAACATCATTAGTTGATGCAATATGCTTTTCTATTCATGAATATTCTAAGTGTGAGTTTCCAATCAAGGTTTAGGTGTTACATCTTTTCCCAGGGTTTTAAAATCTAAAACAGTTCACCCTCCCCAGCTCTAATGATATCGACTTTCGTGAGGAATCCAGACCAGCTGTATTCTAAAATGTCCCATGACTGGATGATGTACTAGGTTCTTCTTTCATGTTTGGATTTGGGCTAGACAGTCTGGATGAGGAGCATTTCATTGCCAATGAAATGCTTCATTGGTGATGTTGTGTGCTTATGCTGCCATGTCAAGAGACTCCCGACAAGACTCCTGTCACCACATTTTTCTGTATGGCAGCTGTGCTTCTGTGCATTGGAATTGCCTAGGGACCTTACCCAGGATTCCCATTCTTGAACTATACATGTGGAGGTCAATGTCTGACACTGGGCTAGGTTGTGTTCAGCCCAGTCCTGTTATTCAAAGGCTTTCTGCTGTGCAGCCAGGGTTGATTCCTGTGGTAGCCTTCTAGTGGGTTTATGCAGTTAAATTATGCATACATTTTAATGCCTCCATTCTCTAAGGAACAGCAGTGCAGCACCGTGACCAAGCCTCTCTGCCCCTGCATTCCACTTGCCCTTTAACAGCCCCGCCTCCTATTGTCCCTTGTGAAGTCTTAAGGAGTGATGCCCTCCAACTCCTTCACCCTAGATTCTTCACTTCACTACGCAGGTAGGTATCGAGGAGCCCCACAGGGATTCCTGGAAGGAGAGGGCCAGACATGACTCTCTCTGGTCTACGGTTGCTGTTTCGGAGATGAAGTGATAACTGGGATCAAGGTCAGAGCTGGAGGACTAGTCAGAACTCATCTTCTATCCCTTCATCTTACAGACTTATAGTCAGGTGCCAGAGGACACTCAGAAACCACACCATTCATCTATCCCTTAGGTCAGTGGGGAAACTGAGGCCCAGATAGGGAAAGGAAGTGACAGAACCTCCACCAGGGGACAAAAAACCTTCATGAAAAGAAACTTACCCAGAGAGATTTGAACCTAGTTTTGCTTGGTATTAAATCTCAGTGCATAATATGAACTCCAAAGTTCAGTTTCTTCATCTATTAAAAATAGTTATGGGATGGGGAGTTTGGCCTAGTGGTAGAGTGCTTGCCTATCATGCAGAAAGACCCAGGTTCAATTCCTCCATACCACATACATAGAAAAAAACCAAAAGTGGTGTTGAGGCTCAAGTGATAGAGCTCTAGCCTTGAGAAAATCCAAGGACACTGCTCAGGCCCTGTGCTCAAGCCCAGCACTGGCACAAAAATAGTTAGTAGCTAGACACTGGTGGCTCACATCTGTATTCCTAGCCACTCAAGAGGCCTGAGGTCTGAGGATTGCAGTTCAAAACCAGGCCAGGCAGGAAAGTCTGTGAAACTTTTTTTTTTTTGGTAGGTCGTGGGACTTGAACTCTGGGTCAGGGTGCTGTCCCTCAGCTCTTTTGCTCAAGGCAATTGCCCTACTTCTTGAGTCACAGTGCCATTTCAGATTTTCTAGTGGTTAATTGGAGATAAGAGTCTCACACACTTTTATTCCTGGGCTGGCTTTGAACCATGATCCTCAGATCTCAGCCTCCTGAGTAGCTAGGATTACAGGAGTGAGCTACTGGCGCCTGGCTCTGTGAAACTTTTATACTCAACTAACCACCAAAAATGTAGAAGTGGAACTGTGGTTCAGGTGAGTAAGTGCCAGCCTTGAGCAATAAAGAAAGGGAAGAGGTCCTGAGTTCAGGCCCTAGTTATTGGCACACACACAAAACGGATAGTACTGTTCTTGGTGGATTCCTTGGGAGACCACACAGCATAGTGATTGAAGGCTGCCAGGTAACAGATGCCTGGGACTCTGACTGCCTTTTGCTTTCTGGAAGTTGTGTAAGATACTTCACATCTTCTTAGAGCATAGACTCTTAAATAAAAGGTTCCAACCTTGTGTTTCTCAACTTCATTTTCATTATCAATGGGTGTTCCTACAAGAAGCTTTCAAGGCCTCTTTTCCTAATTGAGCCTCCTCATCCAAAATCACTATGGTTGAGAATGTTGTTTTTTTTTTTTTTTGCCAGTCCTGGGCCTTGAGCTCAGGGCCTAAGCACTGTCCTTGGGCTTTTTCAAGGCTTGAGCTCTACCACTTGAGCCTCAGCACCCTTTCTGGCTTTTTTGCTATGTATGTGGTACTGAGGAATCGAACCCGGGTCTTCCTACATGCTAGGCAAGCACGCTACCACTAAGCTAAACTCCTGACCCTTGAGAGTGCACTTTTGAGTAAAACTGAGCTTGTAGAATTTACAATCTTCATCATTAAGCATTAAAGGATTAAGCTTTGGGCTGGGTTAGATCTGGACTCCCCCCTCCTCTGTCATTGTCCAGCTGTGTCACATCAGGTAAGCTACTTCACCTCTGTAAGCCTATAGTAGATCTGAAATATGGTGACAATAATGAAATGAGTATTTCGTAAGGGTCTAAACCAAAGTAAGTATTCCATAGTATTAACAACAGTGCCAAATGGGACTGCATTCTGTAACATTTATTATTATTATAAAACAACACCCATATTATATCGTAACATATTTAGACATTAAAGAAAAACAAAAGATCAAACTTTATCTCCAACTTTCCAGGTTTCATTCTGCACATGCTAAGTGTCATCATGGATGAGCATGAGCCCTTGTGGCATGTCCAGCCCAGTAACCCAGGATGAGCAGGGACCCTGACCCTTCAGAGCCTGGGAATCCTGGGAATCCAAGGCCCAGGGAAGCAGAGATAGGGAGGGTAGCAGATTCTCAGGTTAACCACGCAGACGCCACGATGTGTGCCCAACCATTTCCAAACACACTGGAAGATGGTGGCTGAAGAATCTGAGCTTCTTCTAGAACCAGTGGTCTTTTGAACTGGCAGCATTGATACCTCGTAAGGATTTATGAGGGCTGCACACTTGGGTTCTGCCCCCTCAAACTACTGAATCTGAAACTCTGGGTATGGAGCTCAGTCACTGCCCTAACCAGCTCCTCCTGCCCAGGTGTTTCAGAGATACTCTTAATGTGAGAGCTCCTGCTCCAGGACAAGGAAAGAACGGTTCCCACCTACAATGGCTTGTGGAGGGCAGGATTTAAAAGGCTGGCTGAGATGTGGGCCAGCTGGGTTTCTTTCTGATGGAAGAAAACAGGGTTGAGGGTTTACAGGCTTGGAACAGAAGTCAGCTGTGAATATTTGACCACTCCTCTGAGACAGCTCACAAGGCTGGAGTAGGTTCAAAGGAAGCTGCTATTTAGAGTTGGACCTGGAACTTAGATTAAACATGACCACCAACGGAGAAGTGAGTAACTGTGTCTGCTTGTATGTGAAGGATCTCTGTCTGTAGGACATTATGTTTTGTTTTTTTCCCTCCCCATGAAAAATAGAATGAGCAGGTTATGGGAACGAGTGGTTTGGAGTATATGTTGTATATTTTGGCCCAAGATGTTTCATGAGTCTAAGGTTGATTTTGTGCTGGTCAACCAAACCCAATCTTCTAATTTATAATTGTGCTTTTCTCAGTAACTTACAGTAGTTGAACCAATGAAAGTCTTTAATTCCTCTAATCAGTTCTTTAAAGAAAATGCAAATGGTATTTAAAGAGCTCTCCTCTCTAAAGTGGAAACCCTGGGGAGGAGAGACTGGTCAGTGAAGGAATGAGGTTTAGGGAACCTAAGATAGAAGTGGCGTCTCCATCTCAAAGAAGTCTGGAGGTGAGCAGTTCAGAGTCTAGGTCACCATGATGCAAACTCTTTTTTTTTTTTTAATATCTGCTTTGATATCCTCATGACTGCCATTCTCAGTGAAGGTCGCTTCGTTTATAGGAAGCAGGACTTAGGGAAGAGGCTGTGAGAGGGGGGCTGGGGAGTGGCTTCGCTGACCCTCACAGATAGTCCTCCATGGGGTAAGTCAATCTCACATATTGACTGTGAATAGTCAAGATTGTTGAGGAGCCAGAGAGAGCATAGTCTTGAGTAGTAGCTGTGAGATGGTGTGCCCAGGAGGATTCAAGGGATGTCCCCCAATGGGGAATATTGTTTTACTTCTTCTCCCTAGAGGGAAGAAAGAGTTGTCTATAGCTGAGCTGTGTTCTAGGACTGGCTACCTCTAGCTCTAGGGGAAGAGCTCCGGTCTATATGGCCTTCGGAATGAGCCAGACATAAGAAAATGTGTAGAGGCTCAGCTCATTTGGTGAAGTTTCTGCTTTTGACAAATCTCCCATCCACTTCGAAGTTTCTGGTGTTAAAGAGTGCCTAGAGTGGGCAGGATGAAGTCTGGCTGGGGAAAGCTGACATGGTCTGTGTAAATCACAGCCAAGAGCTGTCCACCTGAGGACGGGCAGAACTCCAGGTGCTTGGTCAGGAGTCCTGCAGGTCCTGGTGCTTACTGTCCAAGGCTAATGAATTCTGACCCCTTTCCTCAGCAGGTCTAGCAGGATGAGTTAATTGTGTTGGGATGACCTCGAGGAATAGTTGAGTGATAGTTTTTCATGGGCTTTGAAATATCAGAATGGAAGCTTTCAGACTCTTAAATTCACCTTTTTTTTGGGTAACATTTGGGGATATTAAGTTGAGTCAAGCTTTGACCTGTATCTTTCAGGCTCTTCATTGATTATTGAGAGGACTAAATAAAAGTGTGTGTGGATGTGTGTGCACGTGTGTGTGCTCACACATGTAATATAGTTCTTAATGTAGTTGTGATTATTTGGCATTGTTTCTTTTGATCTAACCTTTTGCTTGATACTGTCATATTTTTCTTGTTATTAACTTCCCAATAGCAATACTAATTTAACTGTTTTCTTATTTTTGAAGTTAGATATTGTATTTAAGTTTCTTGGTGTGAAAAAAATCTATTTTAGATAATTCATCTGAGTAGATTTGCTAAAGTAAAAATAAATGAAGTGAAATAAAGTAAAAGTAAATAAAAGAGACTTCGTTGGGCATTGTCAAGTTACTTTCCCAAGATTTCAGTTAATTGATTCTGTCAATAGCTGTGTGGTGTTTGCCTTCTTTCTGTTGCTATCATGCAATACCTGACAAAAACAACTTAGGAGGAAAGGTTTGTTTTGGCGTATGGTTTCAGTCCAAGATTGTTTGGGCCTGTAGTGAGGAAGAACACCATGGTGGAACAATGTTGGAAATGAAGAAGGAATTGGGGAGAGGGCTAGGCTGGACACATCTCAAAGGGCTTACTTCTTCCATGACGCCCTACCTTCTGAAGTTCCCACCAGAACCACAAGCTGGGGACCACGCCTTTGATGAATGAAGCATTGAAGATCAAACCACAACACAGTGAAGGGGATCGGGCTCACCTCACTGTTCCAATGCTTACCAGTTGCCATCCACACAACACACAGAACGCATAGCATTGTGTTTTTATAGGTGAAGAATGGAAACTTGCTTTTACAGTTTGTATGTCTTCTGTGGCTTGTGAGATTGCAGCTTGTTTTCTCACGCTTCTATTTTATTTCTGTTTTAGGATATGGTTTAAGTATGGCCCCTGTCCATTATGCTGTGGGGTCTTAGAAAGCAGGACATTTCTGGATTCAGGGTGGCATGTAGATCGATCACGACTGCATTTGTCTTGTATGTGAGTGTGTAATTGTATTCAGAGAGTGAATGCTTTTCAGCTAATGTCCGAAACACTGACAGGGCTGGATATATGTCTGGAAATTGTGTGGTGATCCACTTATTTCTTCCAGAAAGCCATCATCTGGGGATGGAGGTAAGGAGTCAAGTGAGTTTTGTCTTTTTGGGCATGAGTAGAAAGGTTGTAGAGACAAGAAGCTGTCATCTTGCTTTTTTGAGTTCAAATGCCTTCTATCCTGGTTCATTTTCTGCTGCTAAACTAGAGTGAATGCCACAGTTCTGGAGACTGAAAAGTCCAACAGCTCAGCCCTATCCATCTGCTGAGAACCTTCATTCTGCATTCTAGAAGTGTAAGTAAGCACATGAAAGACAGAGTGGAAATTAAATGAGCCCTCCTTTCCATCGGGAACCCAGTCCTGTAGTAATGAAGCCAACCTTGAGATAACATTGCTCCATCCGTGAGGGAGGCGTCTTCATGGTTTAACCATCCCTTAAAGGTCCTACCTCTTCATACTGTTGGACACAGTGGCAATTCAATTTGGACATGACTTGTGGAGCGGGCACTCAAGCCATAATACTCTCCCTCATCTCCCCCTCAATATGCCTGAAATGGGGTTATCCTTAGACCTAACCATGGCTAACTTGTAAGATATAAGGTCTGTGCGTTTCTGAAAGTTCCTGCAGTATGTATTTAGCATCTCCCACAATTCAATTCCAAAGTCTGTGTTTTAAATCAAGAGCCTTTAACTCTGGGGGCACCTATTAATACAGAGTGCATGGCTAGAAAGTTACAATGCTATTTTTATTAAAAAAAAGTAAGCTTTCTTCCAAATGTGCATTATTAGTTGGACTTGAAGAGTCGTAAAGCTGCCACACTCAACTGGTAATGGTAGCCGCTTCTGGGGTGTTTCATGTGCCTGATCACTGGGTCCTTTATTTCATTTTGTTTATATTTTAGGAAATAATGGAGATATGCACGTGTGTGTGTGTGTGTGTGTGTGTGTGTGTGTGTGTGTGTGTGTGTGTGTGTGTGTGTGTGTAATTAGGAAAAAAGATCCCTAACAACTTGGTTTGAAATCCTAGAATCTGCATTTGCCATCTCACGGGGAGCCTTGGTGCCTGCTGGTGCTGGAATTGCCTGCAGAATTGTTCAGCCCTGCCATGAAGCAAGGGGACTGATGTTGAAATTGATTTTGAAGCGTAAAGTGTAAAAGATTAACTTAAACTCTAGGTTCCATACTTACCCTAGCTTCTAAATTGAAAGAGGGATAGAGAAGGAAATACCCATGAGCTTATTATGGGATGGATGTTGTTGCTAAGCACTTCTCTGACATTATATTCGAGGGTTATGTATGAAAGAGAGATCTGCAGTCAGCTAGCAAACTGCTGTGAGAACTTGAGCTCAGACTCCTGGTTCTAGGCTTGGGCTTGTGGTTTTGGAGAAGCAGGGAGCCAGTGAGAAACTCTTGATTTCCTGGTGACTTGAGTCTTTAGGGCTGAAAATAGATTGAAGGCCCTGAAAGACAGTCATAGTGATATGTATACATAAGCTATTACATATATGGGTCATATAGTAATATATATGCCATCAAAATTATATATTTACCATTCTCTCACTGTAGCAGATCTGAGGAAGCTAAAATCTAAACTTCCACAAATGAATACATGAAGTTGATTCTAAGTCCTGATGAGTGCTTTGCAAATATTAATGTTACACAATGTTTTTGTGCAGAACGTAGTCATACCCTCATTTTACAGTTGCAAAAAAATTTCCACACGTGTTTAAATTGCTCACCACAAAAATGGTTCAGATACAGTCTCTATCTTCAAGTCCAATGCATGAGAAGTAAACACGCAGTGAATGTAGTAATAGGGGTATTTACCAAGTTCCGGATGAGTTCAGGGAGGAGCAATCCCTGCGGAGAAAGAGGAGGCATTTTGTGTGGAAACTTAATAGAGGAGGTGTGCATGTACAAGGCACACACAAGTGCACGAAGGAGGGAGGAATCAATCTAAAGTTCTGGGACAGAACATCCCATCAGCACTCCAGCACTAAACAAAATACTGTGGTAAACACTCCCTGGCTGGGACTGAGCCCCCATTCCACAAAGCCAGCACCCACCACCAGCTCCTGCCACCAAGGCCTGCGAGGCCCTGGGGCCGCATGCCTGGGAGGTGGCAGACATGCTCCTGATTGGCTGAGCGAGCAGGACGATGATTGGGTGAATGCAAGGAACTGTTAAATCGGGAGAGCAGTGGGTAGGTTGCCCCGCCCTCCTCAACTCCTTAACTCTTCCTCCCATGTTTGTCATGAGACTTATGGAAAAATGCAACCTGTTAAGATTAAAAAGAAAATATTCCACGGACCACTGGATTCTGAGGTAAAGCTATGAGCAGTGGGAGTTGGCAAAGATACTCCACTTGTCATGTCTCCCCACTTTCTAGTTGTACACTGTTCTGTGCCTAAGTAAAAGGTGATGAGTGACTTGAGTGACCCAGGTTAAGGAGTTTTGAAAAGTTTTTGAATGTCCTCTCTGCCAAACTGGCTGAGTGAGAGGAATGATGATTGATGGATGCCCAGAACACCTCAGTGGAGATGTTGTGGGTAGGTTGCCGCCTTTTCCACCCGAGGAAAGGTCTGGATCCCCTTTTCTTTTGGTAACCTCAGGTCAAGTGTGCATCCTTGAGGTCTTTGCATACCAGATGCTCTGTAAGAGACCTGGCCAGTCACCATCCTTATCTGGTAAGCGGTCACCAGTGGCCACTGAACTCTGCTTATTGGCAGTTTGGGGATAAGGTGATGCCTGGAGAGAATCCAGAAAAAGAAAGGGAGTGAGTTTTCCATTCAGTTTAGCCTCACCCATGCCTCCAGATGGCATAAAGGAGAAACACCTTGAGCTGAAAGGTTGGGCTTGTCTGGCTCCCAGAAAAGGAAGCTTTTTATACTGAGATTCAAATAGGAATCAATTCTATCGCTTGATAAGAGCTCAGATTCTGGCTCTCTTCTGTAAAAATGGATGTGACAAAAATGCCCATTTCAGAATGTTGCTGTGAGACTTCAATAAATTAATATGCATAAGGGTCACACACTGCCACACACATAATCCGTAGGTGTATATAAGTGATAACTGTGGTCGGTGCATTGGTGAAGAATGAACATTCTGGAGTTGGAAGAGCAGCTGTTGCTTCCTGGCTTTGCCAACCTCTTTGTTTAGTTTAGGGCTTACTTCACAGAGTTGTGATTTGCTTGAGATAATTCTGGTGAAATGCTGAGTAGATAGCAACTGATAAATGTTGGCTCCTATTGCTATTATCATTTAATCACGATGAAATTATTTCCCTTTTCCCTCTATCAGAAAGAGGTCACTTCAGCCCAAGAGGGTAGTAGTTTACCTGAAGTTTTGGTCTATAAATCTGTGACATTTACATGTGTGAAGACAGGACTTGGAAAAAATCTCTTCATCACAGTCTCATCTACAACTCGCTACTCTTTTAGTTTCTATGTTCTCAAGTTCCAGGGGATATTTGACAAGAGCATAAGATTGTAGTTATGAATGATTATTTTATTGCAGGGTTAGTCTGACACTAGTGGACCCTTGTGTTGAAGTGGTTTCTGAGAGTGATGGGTTAGTATAAGGGAGTCGCCTAGGGTAGCATGTCCTCCAACTGATGGGACCACTGATAGTGATGAGTGGGTGACTGGGTAATGGTTACTCACTGAATAGGGAAAGAGCAAGGAAGCCTGGAGTCTTCATGATTAACGAAGAGGGCAATGAAATAGCAATCAGAGACTTGAATTCTGGCCATAATGTACTTTTTTTTTTTTGCCAGTCTTGGGCTTAAGCTCAGGGTCTGAGGACTGTCCTTGGATTTTTCTCAAGGCTAGAACTCTACCACTTGAGCCTCAGCACCACTTCTGGCTTTTTCTAAGTATGTGGTACCAAGGAATTGAACTCGGGTCTTCATGCATGCTAGGCAAGCACTCTACCACTAGGCCAAACTCCCGGCCCCCATAATGTACTTTCTTGCCATGTTTCCTTGAACAAGCCACTGTTCCTGAGAATTGATTTCCTTGTTAGTAAAATGGGAAGAGAACAAGATTCTTTTGTATAGTGCTTGGCATACAATAAGTATCATGGAACTCCCCATTGTGTTGTTAGCATTGCTATTTATTAAATCATCCTCAAAT
Source organism: Megascapheus bottae (assembly GCF_031878675.1). Classification (NCBI taxonomy): domain Eukaryota; kingdom Metazoa; phylum Chordata; class Mammalia; order Rodentia; family Geomyidae; genus Megascapheus; species Megascapheus bottae. The sequence goes on from NC_143515.1 coordinate 56,118,980, forward strand.
ATATGTTATGAGACTTCTGGAAAAATGCAACCTGTTGAGATTAAAAAAATACTTCACAGACCCCTGGATTCTGAGATAGCACGATAAGCAGTGGGAGTTGATAAGGGTCCTCCATTGTCATGTTCCCCACCTCCTAGTTATGCGCTCTTCTGTGCCTAAGTAAAAGTCGATCCACCATGGTGAGTTATGTGAGTGACCCAGGTTAAGGGGCTTTGAAAGATTTTGAATGGCTCTCTGCTGAACTGAACTGTGCCTACCCCTTATTGTTTGTCCCACACTTTTCCCTGTGGGCCAGGACAAGACGACTCTATCTATACAAATCTTTGACTACTTGCTTATTTTTATAATTTTCTTACATATTCATCTGGGATATCTGCAATACCATTCAAGTGCTAAAAAGTGATGGACTACCATGAATATGAATGAGTATGAATAAATCTGAAAAAACCATAGATGTATGAGATAAAAATATAAGGTATATGATTCTACTTGTAAAATGTTCTAGAAAATGCAAGCAAATCTAATCTACAGTGTCAGAAAGATCAGTGGTTGTCTGAGGACTGGCACCTGGAATAGCTTACACTAGGGCACAAAGAAGTGGGAGTGATGGATATTAGGCTCAAAAAAGGTGTGGAGAAGGCTCAAAGAGATAGCTTAATACCAGCATAGGTTTAGTTGGGAGAAAACGTGTGAATGGGGGCCTCTAGCCAAAGTTAGAGATTCACTCTTGATTACAGAATGGTGTATTTACAGTGGTTTTGTGGGAATGCTAGTGTGATAAGGTTGAGGGTTGATAAGAAAGCAATTAAGGGTGAGCTATAGATATAGTAAGAAACTGGATTGCAGCTGGAGAAAGGGAAGGAGGGAGCTTGGGGTGTTGTTAGTTCCAGAGCCTACTCTGGAACTTTAACATATCTTCTTCATTATGAAGAATATTTATGTATGCATTTTGTCATTTCAGTTTTAGATTTGCTGAAGTACTGACATTATAAACCTAGATATCATATCATAAAGCATAGACAGAGCATACAATATTTATTTATTTTTTGCCAGTCCTAGGCTTGAGCTCAGGGCCTGAGCACTGTCGTTGGACTTTCTCAAAGCTGGAGCTCTACCATTTGAGCCTCAGCACCACTTCTGGATTTTTTTCTACATATGTGGTACCAAGGAAATCAAACCTGGGTCTTCGGACATGCTAGGCAAGCACTCTAACACTTGGCCAAACTCCCGGCCCAGAGCATACAATTTAATAAGTTAAATTTTTGTTTATTATTAGGTAGTTGTGCAAAGAGATTTTATTTCCATAAGCCAGGTTATAAGTACAATTGGCTTATGTCATCCCTCATGCTGGTCTTTCCCATTTCTCCCTCCCCTTCTTACCTTCAAGTTCCCTAGTTTAATTTTTACGTATTGTAAGTTGAATATAATGACTGCATCTGTTCAGCCTTTTTCCTCTATTTGTGAATCCCTTCCTCATTGTCTTCTCCTGAAGAAATGTTTCTAATTCCTGATATTTATTTTGTTAACCAGTTCATTAGTTGTTCAGAGGAGTTACACCACTGGGAATTCAACAGTAGACACTTCAGTTCTTCATTTTTACATATGTGTAAAAGCATCATGGCTTTAGCTTTGGAGTACATCAGATGACAAGGCTTACATGTGAATGCCAACATCTTATGCAATAATAATGCATAATATTTCTGTGTTCTCTTAGGATCATAGATATATTATGGATTAAGTGGTACAATCATATAAGAAACTTAGTACATTGTTGGGTATGTTGTAAGCACTATGTAATAATCATTATTTTTTTGCCAATTCTGGGACTTGAACTCAGGGCCTAGGTGTTGTCCTTGAGCTTTCTCAAGGCTAGTGCTCTACCACTTGAGCCACAGAACCACTTCTGGCTTTTTCTGTGTATGTGGTAGCCAAAGAATTGAACCCAGGGCTTTATGTATACTAAGCAAGCACTCCACTGCTAGGCCAAACTCCCAGCCCCCACAATTATGTTTTTATTATTACCATTTCCATGGACTTAATGGCTAGTACAGAGTTAATGATTAGTATATGTGGTTGCAATTATAATTATCTTCATTGTGACTATGTGAAAGAATTCTGGAAGGAGCAAGGAAGTTGCCTTTTCTGAGATTCCCTGGTGTTAGATTTTTGCATTTTGTTTGGTGCCAAATAATGACAGAAATCATATGGAAGAAATTTGGATAATGTCTTTGTCAGGAATGTAATAACTCATCATGATTGTTCATACAGATAATATTAAAGGCATCAGCTGCATTTATAATGATCTGAGTTAAGATGGGATTAAATGATTCCCAGTCTTTAACAGACAGACATTACTAACATTTGGTAGACATTATTTTAACATGAGACATAAGCATCTCCTGAACAAAATCTTTAAAATGCACATGAAGATTCTGACTCAGTGGTTCTGGGTGGGGCCACATCCCATCATTGTCCTCTCCTTGATTTTAATGCAGATGGTCTGCAGACCATACTTAGAGAACACAAGTCTAAGAGACTTAGAACCTCGGACAGCTCCTTTTAGCCATGTATGAGGCATTTCCAGGACCCAGGACAGCATCCAGATCGTCAAACTTCACATGCTGGAAAATTCACTCCAGTTCTTCGCCCTTTCCTCTGGGAAATAAATAAAACTCAGTGTCTCAAAAGAGTATACCATCGGAAAGTAACAGTTCTAGTTTCTGGTGACAGACAAAGATGAGGCACACAGGTGTACCCCATATGAGAAAACACTCTAAGTCCAGCAGGCTAAATTTGGGAACTTTGAGGGAATAAGTTAAAAGTTCAGAGGGTCTGAGATGCTCCTGAAATTGCAATGACATCTTTTTAGGGAAGCTTATGTGTTTTAGTGGATGGTGAGAATTAACTTTACCACTTGAGAATGGAATTTTTTGAATCAATCAACTTAGATACTTTTATGTACAAGTTATGTGTGTTTTTTTTCCCCTTCTTCTTCTTCTTCTTTTTTTGCTCAGGGCTTGAGCACTATCCTTGGGCTTTCTCAAGGCTAGGCTAGAGCTCTATCACTTGAGCCACAACACCACTTCTGATTTTTTTCTATGTATGTGACACCAAAAAATTGAACCTGGGTCTTCGTGTATGCTAGGCAAACACTCTACCACTAGGCCAAATTCCCGGTCCACAATTTACATATTTTGACAGACCTCTTAAGATTTGTGTGAGTTACCAAAGGATTTTAATTTTTCCTCCTTATTCAAGTATCTAGTCTGTAGCTCTTGAATCATGATAACATCATTAAAAAGAAGGAATCTCTGAAAGTGTCCAGCTCTGACATCTGAAGCCATAATTTGAAGAATTCCAAAGTGTATAAGTCCATTAAAGTGAAAATAGAATTGGGTGTATTTGAATCTTAACCGATCTGGAAATTCTGTGTTAGTGATGTAAGTGTCATAGAGTAAGCCCCAGTTAGTGTGAGAAGTGGGATGGTTTGGGTGAATTGAGTGATACTTCCCTTATAATTTGATTTTTAAATATTCTATATTTTTTGTTGGTTGTGGGGCTTGAGCTTAGCTCTTGGAAAATTTATTTCCCTAAGCTTTTTGCTCAAGATTAGAGCTCTACTAGTTTGAGTCTCCTTCTGGTTTTTTTTTTTGGTGGTTAATAGGAGATAAAAATCTCACAGACTTTCTTACCCAGGCTGGCTTTGAACCCCAATCCTCAGATCTCAGCTAGCTGAGTAGCTAGGATTGCAGGTGTGGGCCATCAGATCCAGCTTGATTCTTAAAATTTGTATCTTTGATATGAATTATCTTTTCCAATGACAAGTCAGAATTCATGGAGCATTGAGTCAGATGATATTTTTCAGTCAAGGAACTCCTAAAGCAAAAGTAATGGCAACGAATAATATTCCACTTAAAAATATGCTTATTAAAGGCAACTCATTAATAGCAGGCAAACCACAATCACCAAATCATCTATATTCTATCCAGTGGTAAGCTGTAGCCTGATATTCCAATATTCATGACATATATGAAAAAAGAAAGCCTTTGTGTCAAAGATGTAGCGGGCTGTCTTGCCTGCCTGAACCTTGTCTTTTGACTGGAGAAGACTCTCGTTAGTTGCTTTCAAGAAGGCACGACCTTATTCCAATGGAGAGAAGCCCGTAGAGCTGTTAATAATGCTTCTTAGTGCCACGAAGACTGGGGCATGCCCTTGGGACGCAGATTGTGTCCATGACCCTGGCATTTTTCTCCCTCTGAGGAATGATGAGATAGGAATTACTGACTCCAGGCTCCAGGCAATTCCGCAAGCCCTGAGAACTGTCAGTGCTGATTTCAGAGTACAGATAATGCATCCACGTTGTTTTCCTCACATTTAGGACATCAGCTTCTCAATGCTGATTCCCCCTCCTTTCAGTTGCTACAGTACAATTCCATCTTGTCTGCTTGACCTCTCAGGCTCCTTCCCATCTACTTTACAACCCTCAGCGGGTTTCATTTAGACCCATAGTATTAGTTCGATCTATATGTAAATGCCTCCTGAATGTAAATCCCCTGCCTTGACCTTCCCTTGTGAGGTAGGCTCATAAATCAAACTGCCTACTTGCTGTCAATTGCCTACCTGACTTGAATGTCCAACAGACATCTTAAATGTAATTGATCCCAGATAAAACTATTGTCGGCATTTTATTCTCCTTAAAACATTCTCCTTCAAGTCTCTTCCTTGGAAAATGGCATATTTTTTTCTAGTCTTTTTTTCCCCCTCTTCCAGATCAAAACCTGGAAGTGTGAGCTGGCTGGGTGGCTCTGAAGCCTCACTCCGGCCTAGCAAGTGAGAAACCCTGAGTTCAGATCCTCAATACTACAAGAATACAAAAGGGGAGTCTTTAGAATCATTCCTTCCTAGATCCCATCTGGGTAAGTCTGATTTGTTTCCAAAATGTTTATTTCTTTCCATTTTACTATTGTCGCCTTCAGGTCAAATGACCACATCTCCCCTTCTGTTCTATTTTAATCATCTTTGGGCTCTGTTCTTCTTCTTTGTGTTTTACTCAAATACTACTACCCCACCCCCAAATGCAGCCAATAGAAATAATGAATCAGCCAATAGAAATAATGAATCAGATCACACACCAACAACCTCTCCAAGTCCATTCAGCTCCTCATGTCAGGATCATGGCTACATCTCAGCCCATATTCTCTCTCTCTCTCTCTCTCTCTCTCTCTCTCTCTCTCTCTCTCTCTCTCTCTCTCTCTCTCTCTCTCTCTCTCTCTCTCTCTTTCTCTGTCGTGGAGCTTGAACTCAGGGCCTGGGCACTGTCCTTGAACACTTTTTCCTCAAGGCTAGTGCTCTGCCACTTGAGCCACAGCACCACTTCCAGCTTTTTGTATGTATGTGGTGCCAAGGCTGGGCTTCTAACCCTGGGCTTTTTGCATGCAAGGCGAGCACTCTACCACTAGGCTATGCTCCCAGCCCTCACCCCACATTCTCATGCTTACTCTGCTCCAGTCACCACGGCCTCCTTTTCACTTACTTTTATTTCCCAAGTCCATCTGTAACTCAGAGCTTTTGTTCTGTGGTTTATTCTGCTTGGACCTTTGATATTTGAGACTGTCATAGGATCTTCTCAATCTTAATATTCAGGTCTTTATTTAGAGATCCTATTCATGGTAGAAATGACATATCATTTGAAAAATTTTTATTCATCATCTCTCATTTTTTTTCTTTCTTCTTTTCCCTCATTTTCTCTTCCTTTTCCTAGTACTTAACACTTAGTGAATACAAATTGTATGTGTCACATATTCAGGCCAGCAAAATAGGAAACATGTTCAGTTTTGATGATAATCAGAGAGTAACCTAACAATTGCATAAACAGTCTCAAATTTCATAGCTTAATACAACAAAGTTGGTTCTTTTGTTTTTTTTCTTTTTAGGCCTGGAGTTCTGAACTCAAAGCTTTGTGTTTTCTAGAAAGGCGCTCTACCACCCCTTCTTTGATTTTTTTTTCTTTTTTTGAACTGTATTTTATTGTCAGGGTAATGTATAGAGGGGTTACGGTTAGTGGTACATTACTTCTCGCACGTTGATACCCCTTCTCATGTTTTTGTTCCCTTTTCCCTCCCTTCACCCCCCTCAGCATTTTGTTTTTCCCCTTCCCTTCCCTATTTCAAATAAACAAATAAACATATATACAATATACCAAGAAACACAGATACATTTTTCAAATAGGGTGTCATGATTTTGCCAAGACTGGGCTTGAACTGTGCTCCTCCTACTTATAAGTTCCCGTCTAGCTGGAATCCCAGGTGCATGCCATTTTGCCTGGCTTGATGGTTGGCAAGGGATCTTGCTAATGTTTTTGCCTGACTCTGCTCAGATCACCCTCTTCTTGATGTCTGCCTTCCAAGGAGTTAAGACTACAGATGTGAGCCACTTGTGCCTGCCCACAAAGGTGATCTCAGTACCTAGGAGGAGTGAGACTCTAGGAATGGGATGTGTATGTGTGAGGAGGGAGTGTCTATCCTCAGCTTCATTCTGTGAAGACTTGTGTCTCTGCTACCATCCATCACTGAGCCTTTCTTGTGCTCTGTACTCTATGTGTTTGGTCTGCACAGGTCATCTGAAATCCTTTTATTGCCTCTCTGGTTCTATTGGTGTTCTGTCACCCACTTTTTTACCCTTATGGGGTGAAGGAAAATCTTTTGGTACTCTCCTTTACCACCCACTGTGTGTCAAAGGAGACTTCAGGTGAGGGCTATTGGAGGAAAGCTATATTTAATTTTTTTCCTGCTGGAACCTCCTTTGACTGTGCGGCATCACTCTTGGCTCTATTGGGCATTGTAAGGGGTCATGAGACAACTTCTTTGCTCTCAGATTCCTCCACCTATTTGAGGAGTTTCTTTTCGGATGGAGCCAAGAGGAAGAGGTCCTATGTTAGGGACTGCTACCAAAAATGTTCTCTAATTTCCAAGCTGATCTTCTTCCATTCAGAAAATCCTTGGATCGCTTCACATTGTGAGAAAACTATCATTGCATGTATTCTCTTTCCAAGTTGTGTCGGTGGATATATACTCTGTGACCTTTTCTTTCAGGCTTTGGCTTCTTGGTGTTCGAAGTCAAGTTGTTAGAAACTAAACAAAACAAGGGAAAGCAAAGCAAAGGATTTGTTGCTCAAATACCATGATTTTAGGACTTAGCCTAAGTCCCATGTTCTCGTCGACCTGTCTTCTATGAATGAAAAGTACCTCCTCAGACAATCAAAGCCACAGAGTACAGTGCCTATCGAAAGACCTGCTGTTGTTTCAAAGGCAGCAGGGAACATGGTGGGGGTGAGGTGGGGATGAGATGAGGCTGGCTGGGGAAATAGGGACCTCAGAAAAGTTTTCAGATTTTGTGTGTGAGCAACTTTCCTTGTTCTCTTACCTATTCTAGTCACCCAGAACAAAGTACATGCTTGTTAATTAAGCACCTTGTAGTCATTAATTACCTGATGCCTACCTGTGGAATGAATCAACGAGTACTGGATCATTTTCCTATACCTCACTTTAAGCAAGGATCATCTCTCCCAGTTTCTTTCTTTCTCTCTCTCTCTCTCTCTCTCTCTCTCTCTCTCTCTCTCTCTCTCTCTCTCTCTCTCTCTCTCTCTCTCTTTCTTTTTTTTCTCAATCTCTTCCAGTTTCTATTCTTCCTAAAATGATTTCAGTGACTCCACATTGCCAAAAAGACTGGATTGGTATTTGAGGAGATCTTATTTTTCCCCATGAAACTCTTTTTGTTTTTTATTGTTGGGATATTGAGGAGCTCTTACCAGATACCCTCACACTCACCATTTTTTGGGGGTGGCGTATTAGAGTTTGAATTCAGGGCATTGTGTCACTGGAGCCATACTCCCTCCTATAATACTTTATAGTCTTGAGTTCTAGACCTGTACTTCTTTGAAACACAACTATCAGGGGATGCACAAGAAATACAGCAGAAGGGGGACAGGAGTTTGGCCTAGTGGTAGAGAGCTTGCCTTGCATGCACGAAGACCCAGGTTCCATTCCTTGGTACCACATACATAGAAAAAAAGCCAGAAGTGGGTCTGTGGCTCAAGTGGTAGAGTGCTAGCTTTGAGAAAGCCCAAGGACAGTGCTCAGGCCCTGAGTTAAAGCCAAGACTCCTCCCCCCAAAGAAAGAAAGAAAGATAGCAGAAGGGTGTGTCTTTTTTATTGTTGGGGTAATGTATAGAGGCATTACAGTTACATTCACCAGATAGTAGGTGCATTACTTCTCACACATTGATACCCCCTCTCATGTTTTTGTCCCCATTTCCCTCCCCCATCCCCTCCCAATCATCTTGTTTTCCCCTCTTCCCTTCCATATTTCACATAAACAAATAAACGTATATACAATATACCAAGTAACAAAGTCAGATACAGCTACAACATGAGATTCACCATAAGGGCAAAAAAGGAGAAGAGAAGTAACATAGTATATTAAGAACAACAATCACACAAGATAAACCCCTTGTTTTCATATCCTAGAGGAAGGATATGTCTTCTTACAATATGAACTTAAACAAAAATCCATTTGGTTATCCAGGAATTAAAGAAGGCACTCATTTTTTATTAAATAATTTATTAACATTGATCTTTACATCATATTTCAAATGACGTGTTTAACAAACAAGTATTCAAGATGGGAATCTCTAAATACAATCACTGGCACTTAGATTTTAGAACATAATCAAAATTAGGCTGAGGGTTTGTATGTCAGATACATAATAATATATGTAATAAAACATTATAGAGTCATAAGTTTTTATGCCTATGTAGTTGTGTTTATATTTCCAGTACCATGTCCATAGTATTGGGTATGCAACTTTTGAGTCCTCGCTCTTGTACTGTTTGGATATAATAGCCACATATTAGGGAAACCATGCACCTTTTGTTCCTTTGGTCTTGACTTGTCTCGCTCAACATGATTCGCTCTAGATTTATCCACTTCCCTGTGAATGCCATTATTTTATCTTGTCTGTTGGCTATGTAGAATTCCATTGTATATGTATACCACATTTTCTGTATCCATTCATCTGTGGTAGGGCATCTGGATTGTTTCCATTGCCTGGCTATTGTGAATAGTGCAGAGATAAACATAGCTGAGCAGGTGTCCTTATCATATCTTGGGTTATGATGTTCAGGGTAGATGCCCAGAAGTAGTATGGCGGGATTGTAGGGAAGGTTAATTTTCAGTTCTTTGGGAACTGTTTTCCAGAGTGGCTGAACTAGTTTACAGTCCCACCAGCATTGCAGTAGGGTTTCCTTTTTCTCCACAACTCTGCCAGCATCTGTTATTGTCTGAGTTAAAATCTTGGCCATTCTTGTTGGGGTAAGGTGGTATCTTAGGGTTGTTTTTATTTGCACTTCCTTTATGACCATAGATGATGAACATTTTCTCATATTCTTTTCTGCCATTTTAATCTCTTCTTCTGATAAGTCTCTCTTTAGTTCCCTTGCCCATTTAGTGAATGGTTTGTTGGGTTTGGGGGGGATTAGTTTCTTGAGTTCCCTGTAGATACTGGATATTAAGCATTTGTCAGATGTATTATTGGTAAATATCTTTTCCCAGTTGGTTGGCTGTCTCTCTACTTTGGTGGCTATGCTTTTTTTTTTTTTTTTTTTTTGCCAGTCCTGGGCTTGAGCTCAGGGCCTGAGCACTGTCCTTGGACTTTCTCAAGGCTAGAGCTCTACCACTTGAGCCTCAGCACCACTTCCGGCTTTTTTCTATGTATGTGGTACCGAGGAATCGAACCCGGGTCTTCATGCATGCACTTTAACCACTAGGCCAGACTCTCTGCCCCGAGGTGGCTATGCTTTTATCTGTGCAGAAACTTTTTATTTTTAGATAGTTCCATTTATCGAGTCTCTCTACAATCTGTTGTGACCCTGGGAAAGAAGGCACTCATTTTTCAAAAAATTTTTTTGCCAGTCCTGGGGCTTGAATTCAACTGGGCACTGTTCCTGAGCCTCTTTGTGCTCAAGGCTAGTGCTCTATGACTTGAGCCATAGCACCACTTCTGGGTTTTCTTTGTATGTGGTTCTGAGGAATTTAACCCCAGGCTTCATGCTTGCTAGGCAAACACTCCACCTCTAAGCCACATTCCCAGTCTTCACATGCAATGTTTTATTTTTTTTTTTTAATTTTACCTAAACTCTGGGTCTGGGGGGCTATCCTGAGCTTTTTGTGTTCTACCACTCAAGCCATGGTTCCTCTACTGCCTTTTTGCCTCTTAGAGCCTCATAGACTACCCAGACTGAGCCCCTCACATCTTAGCCTCCTAAGTAGTTAGGATTGTAGGCATGAGCCACCAATACCCAGCTCATGTTTTATTTTATAATTCATCTCCCTCACCTTTTGGAGTATGATAGTTATCCAACACAGATTAAAATAATAAGTGCCAGGCCAGGAGTTTGGCCTAGTGGTAGAGTGCTTGCCTAGCATACACAGAGACTCAGGTTCGATTCCTCAGTACCACATACATAGAAAAGCTGGAAGTGGTGCTGTGGCTCAAGTGGTAGAGCTCTAGCCTTGAGGAAAAGCCCAAGGACAGTACTCAGGCCCTGAGTTCAAGCCCCAGAACTGGCCAAAAAATAAAAAAAATAAAATAAAATAGTAAGTGCCATTTGTGTCACTGAAGAAAAGCAAAGGTTTGACAAATTTGGAAAGAGGACATGAACGAAAGAGAAACCACTTATTTTAAGGAGGGCCTAATTTGTGGCTTAAGCAATGAGAACTTTACATATGGCCCCATTTCTCTTTTCACATCTCTCATATTCCAAGTGTCCCAAGCCAGCCTGGTGTTTTCATTTTTCATCCACTTGTTCAGCAATGAACATTTACATACTTGAGGCTCAGTCTAAGTTCCACAGCCACTTTGATGGCTTGTCACTTCTTCCTGCCCATCAAACTTGACTCTTTCTTTTCCCTACAGCGTGTTTCTTTGCTCTGTTTAGCGCATGTTTTATTCTGCTCTGTGGTTGTATGTGTGGATAACATGGTTATTTTTCTGGAGGGCAGGGCTGGGTGTCCACACATCCTGGCATCTCTTCACTGTGCTTATGGCATTGATTTGCAACCTACGGGCTTTCAATCTATTAATGCTTTCATGCAGTCAATGCCTAACTGTGTACCATGTTCTCGGTACTGGGCTAGCCCTTAGTTTAGTTGGTAGACAAAGATCTTGGCTTGTGACGAGAGCAAAGTCTATTTGATATTGTTAGTTTCTGCTCATATAGATTGAAGTTTTATGCATCAGTATGGCAAGGCAGGTGGTTTCTTATTTTAAAAAAAGAGAAGCAGGATTTAAAACAGATGGCTCTACTTTTGATTGTGTGTCATCTCAGATTTATTCATATTTCTACCAGGTTTTCACTGTTCAGAAATGGAGGCAATTTCTCTCTATACATGAACCCATAGACATTTCTCACAGCTTTGGAGGAGGGGTAAAGGCTGCATTTAAATTCATGTTCGCCTGCTTCTATCCTTGCTTACATTTTCTTTGCCAGGTGGTACCCCTTTGGAAACATTTACTAACTGAACAAGAATGTATGGAATATCTTCTATGCTTGGAGCACTGTGGCTTGGTTAGATTTGCAAGAGGCGCTATTCCTTCTGTCTAAACACCTCCAGCCTGGCTTTTCCCCCCTTTTTTCTTTTTGGTGCTGGTCCTGGGGCTTGAACTCAGGGCCTGAGTGCTATCTCTGAGCTTTTTTTGTTCAAGGCTAGCTCTCTACCACTTAAGCCACAGCTCCACATTGTCTATTTTGTGGCTAATTGGAACTACGAGTCTCCAACATGACTTGGCTGGCTTAGAACCACAATGCTCAGGTCTCAGCTTCCTGACTTGCTAGGATTAGAGGTATAAGCTATTAGTGCCTGGATTTTGGCTGCTTTGTTTCTTTTTGTCAGGATAATGTATAGAGGGGTTACAGTTACATTAGTCAGGTAGTAGATGCATTACTTCTCATACCCTGATACCCCTTCTCATGTTTTTGTTCCCATTTCTCTCCTCCACCCCCTCCCAATCATCTTGTGTTTTGGCTTGCTTTTTGAGATATAGTTTCATTTAAAATGTGTGTGTGTGTATGTGTGTGTGTGTGTGTGGACTGGCCTCATTCAAGATCTGCCATATTCAGATGGAGACAAAGTTCTTGCCTATAAAAGAATCCCGGACATGTAATAGTTTAGCAATATAGTAAATGGATACTATCATTTCCTCTTGAATAGCCAAGGGTGCTGAGAAGTCTGTCAGATATCCCCTAAAATAATAAGTTTACATTTCCTTTAAATTAATCCTTCTAAAAAGTAAATTAATTCTTCTAATAGCTGATTGCCTCTGTTTGTGTTTTAGGGGATTGGTCTACCTTCAGAAGATTCTTCAGAAATGATTTATCATGTGTAAAATAAAAATAGATTAAGTATTAGGTAAAACATGGTCTTGCTTAATGAATGCCAGATACATAGCTACTGATATATAACTGGATAGTTACTATTTTTTTTTTGGCCTGGGGTCTGGGTCTTGAACTAGGGGAGTAGGTGCTGCCTCTGAGCTTATTTATTTCTTTAATTAACACTAGTACCACAGTACCACTTCTAGGCTTTTTGAGTAGTTTTCTGGAGATAAGAGTCTTACAGATTTTCTTGCCCAGGCTGTTTTTGAACTGTGCTCCTCAGACCTTAGCCTAACAAACAGCTAGTTGAGGGTTCCATTTTAAGTTTTCATTTGGAAGGAAGCACTGAGGCCTGTACAGATGGCTTGTGTGTCTTTTTTTTTCTTTTGTTCAGTTGTGGAGTTTGAACTCTGGGCCTGGGCGCTGTCTCTGAACTCTTCAGTTCAAGGCTATCACCCTACCCTTTGAGCCACAGTGCCACTTCTTTGATGCCTTGGATGGGCAAATTTCCTTCCCTCCCTTCCTTCCTTCCTTCCTTCCTTCCTTCCTTCCTTCCTTCCTTCCTTCCTTCCTTCCTCCCTCCCTCCCTCCCTCCCTCCCTTCCTTCCTTCCTCCCTTCCTCCCTTCCCTACCTTCCCTACCTTCCTACCTTCCCTCCGTTCTTCCTCCTTCCCTCTCTTTCTCCCTCCTTCCCTCCCTTTCTAATTCCCTCCCCATCACTGTCTTTATCACCATTTTCCCTGACTGCCCCTGCAGGAAAGCCATCAAGTTTTAGTTCTCTTTTGTTTCTGAAGGTCAGTTCAAATTCTTTTTACCACCCAAGTTTGAGCTGGGATGGTGAAAGGGCCTCGACTATGTCAATACAGGGCTGGCAAAATGTTGTTCCTTCTTTCCAGACATACTAAGGGCTCTGAGGCCTTTTCCAGGACATGCTGTTGGAGAATTCAAGCCCAATCACAAATCCCCTGTGGATGGACAGGAGAAAGCAGGCATCTGGAAGCCAGAGACAGGAAACAGAAGCAACATGGTCCTGTCAAGTTGCTTTCTACAATGCCTTGTTAGAATTCAACTCTCTTTATCTTAAAAAGCAGTCATGAGCTGATTACTTTGAGATTTTTTTTTTGGAAAGCAATGCATCCTTTTGGCAATACCCACAAAAATGTGCTAACCATCTGTCTAAATCAAAGGCACCAGCATAGAGTATGGAGCCTGTGCAATGGAGGAGGGGAATGGGACTGTATGACAGGAAATTAGTGCTGGTCTGGGACTCTGCCCCCAGACGCCTGTGAGTCCTGGCACCATCCCTGAACCATAGTTCCTCATCTGTTTTAATAGAGGACATCATGGCTGGGTCGAGGCTTTCAGTGACTAGAATTAGGAGACATTCTAACCTCACATGTGTGTCTGCAACCATTTATTTGCTTAGGGCTCAGGAATTAGACAACATTGCTGTCTGCAGCTGTGCTCATATTCAGACGTTTACACACTTTACTACAGGACCAGCGTTTATGGACATGTCCGATGGACTGCAGTGTGTACATGTGTGTGTACATGTGCATGTGCATGTGTCTGGCTGAAGCTCTATTCTAGAGAGGGTGATGAAAGCTACTTGGAGAAAATTTAAAGGAAGGGGGTTTTGGTGATTAATTGAAGCTAAGAGTCTCCTAGACTTTCTTGTCTGGGCGGGATTGGAACTGAGATCTTCAGATCTCAGCTTTCTGAGTAGCTAGGATTATAGGCATGAGCCACTGGTGCCATGATTTTTTAACTTGAATTTGAATGAAAAGTTTAGTAAGTGAAGGTTTATAGTATCTTTGATAGTATGCAGTGAAACCATAGCATTTTTGGCATGCCTCTTGCGAGAAATAGCATCTTAACTAGAGACATTCCTGCCCACAAGAGGAACTGTAGACATGACTCTTGAAAATTGGATGGAGAGGTGCTTTCCTCATGGTGTGTAAAGTTATAGCACTCAGGGGCCTTTCTGAAGCTGGTAGTGGCATTTGTACACTCTTTCCCCCAAACAGACATAATAACAAGCAGAATGGTTAAAACATGCCAAAGTTGGGGCACACATGGTGCACTGTAAAGTCACATAAGCCAGAAAGGAGACTCACCATAGCTGCTACAGCTTGGGTTTACTGTGCTCTCTCTCTCTCTCTCTCTCTCTCTCTCTCTCTCTCTCTCTCTCTCTCTCTCTCTCTCTCTCTCTCTCTCTCTCCTCTCTCTCCCTCTCTCTCCTCTCTCTCCCTCTCTCTCTCTCTCTCTCCCTCTCCCTCCCTCCCTCCCTCCCTCCCTCCCTCCCTCCCTCCCTCCCTTATAAGCACTGTCCTAGTATTATGGATACAAGTTTAATGGTAAGTGGTAGAATAGACTGCTATTCTCAGATGATAGGTAGAATGAGGAAAAAAGACAAGGAAATAAACAATTATGGAAAAATATAATAGGAATCATGATTAAAGAGAGAAAGCATTTTTTTTTAAAGGAGATTGGGCAGGGTTTGGGGAGATGAACATAAGTCATAGTCCAGGCTCAGTCCATGGAGGTAAGAAAGTGGCTTCAGTTAAGGTTGCAAGGATGAGAAGTTGAGGAAGAAATTAGGAATAGTGAAGGTTCCAGATGGTGGTTCTTATTTAGAGTTACAGGGGCAAGAGATAATGTGGCACCTTGAGTATCAATAGACATTTGGTGGGTGGAAGGAATTGTAGGATGTGTGCGATGGGACAGGGAATTGAAGACTGGGCTGGAGAGATAAGGAGTTCCTTAACAGGAGAAGCCATAAGATCATACTTTATCCAAAGGACAAGGGGAAGTGAGCTTACATACTGAGCATGTTGAGAGAGTTGCATGTTAGGAAAACCATTCATCGTATATTAGAAGAACAGGTGGGGCCGGGCGCAGTGGCTCACGCCTGTAATCCTAGCTACTCAGGAGGCTGAGATCTAAGGATCAAGGTTCAAAGGACCTGAGACTCTTACCTCCAATTAATCTCTAGAAAACAGGAAGTGGGGCTTGGCTCAAGGATAGGGTGGTACTTTGAGCTGAAGAGCTCAGGGACAGCACCCAGGCCAAGTTCAAGAAGAACGGGTGGGAAGGTGTGATGGATCTGAGTCCCTGTGGGACAATCATTGTTGGGGGGGGTGAGTAGGATGAGAGGGTGGCATGGCTGGTAATATAGATGGCTACTGAACTACTGGGAAGGGGGACAAGTCCAGCAGAAGGAAGCCTGAGGAACACCAAGGAATCAATATTTGAGTGACAGCAGTAGCAGCAGCAGCTCTAGCAGACGTTCCTATGGCTATATAGAAACGAGGTTTCTCTTTGTGATGGTTGTTCTTTAATGTACTATGTGAAGTTATTTCTTTTTTCTTTTTTTCCCCTTATAGTTAATCTCATGTGGTTACCGTATCTGACTTTGTTAAATGGTGTATTATATATATGTTTATTTGTTTATTTGAAATAGGGAAGGGAAGGGGGAAAACAAGATGATTGGGAGGGGGTGGGGGGAAAGATGGGGGGACAAAAGCATGAGGAGGGATATCAAGGTTCAAGAAGTAATGTACCCATTACCTGACAAATGTAACTGAATCCCAACAATAAAATACAATAAAAAATAAGTTCCTATGGCTAGGCAGGAGGAGGAAAACTAGGAGAACTTGGGGTCCTGGAAAGGGTTTTTTACTAGGAGAGAAAACAGTTTGAAAAAAGTAAGGCCAGGTAATGGTGCACTGGGCTCGGTTTGGGTGAGATGCTGGCATCTCTGGAGAAAGCAGTTTGAATGAGTCAGAAGCTGGGTTTGCTTTGGGATAAGGAAGAGAAGGCCGAGGAAATGGAGGAGGGGATACACACAGCCTCCTTTAGGAGAAGAGAAGCTGTGCTCTACAGAGGACATGGGATAGAGGAACCTCCTTGATCTCCTGATAGAGCAGTAGAGAAAGTTTGGCGAGGCAGGAAACAGATGCTATGGTTGGTAGAGTGATAGGAAGGGGGCAGATGCAAAATTCTCAGGAGAGGAATATTGTGAGTGGAGAAGAGCCTGAGTTCACCAAGCATGCAGTGGCAAATGGGGTACAGATGGGCTCTGCGTTTCTTTCTTTGCTTTCTCCTTGTTGTCTTCTTGGGAGTTATTAAGCATTGTATAGAACTTTAATTGCCCTAGAGTGCTTTGGGTCTATCTCCTGTACAGTGATTTTTCTTTTAAACAAGTACTTAAAAACTTGGCTAAAACACACTGACTCTTGAGACTATGGGCCAGACTCCTGCCTAAGTCTCTACAGGGGGATGCTAGTTTATGTGGCAGCCTGTATGTCTCACCTGGCTCACCCCTCTTCAAGGCCAAAAGCACAATGAATGACATCTTACTGCCACCCTGTACAATGCCCTACCCCAAAAGGTCCTCCAAAGCCACTGCCATTGTCATAAAACTGCAGCCACCTAGATTCCAGGAACAATAGAGCCTCACAGACAGATCACCCCCAAACAAAACCAATCATCTCACGGGAACCCCACTAGCCCCACAAGCCATAAGAACTTCTTCAGATCATTTTGTAGAACCAGAACGGAGATAATGATCAACCAGACCACACGTTGACTAAGACAGCTTAAATGTGCGTACCTCTTACCGTACGTTTCCATTCACCCTGTATTTAAACGTGAGGTTACGTCAGTACTCTGGAGATGGACTGAGGGGCCATTGCAGGTTGATAAAAGTCCTTTGCTGCTTTTCTGCCATGACTTCTGCTTACTTTCTCTGGATGAGAAGCTAGACTGACACATGGGAATTCCAGGGTTCAGACCTCTGGTCTAGAAGTTCAGTTATATTTTTAGTGTTTTGTTGTTCTGTTGTTGTTGCTGTTTTGTTCCAGTCTAGGGCTTGAACTCAGGGCCTCGATGTTGTCCCTGAGCCACTTTGTGCTTAAGGCTAGGGCTCTACCACTTGAGCTACAGTGCCACTCCCAGCTCTTTTTGAGTAGTTTAGTGGAGATGAGAATATCACAGACTTTCCTGCCCAGATTGGTTTTGAACTGTGATCCTCAGACCTCAGCCTCCTGAGAGGCTCACAGGTGTGAGTCCCAGGTGCCTTGCTTGTTTATTTTTTTTTCAATGTCATACATGAGTTATCAGTGCCAGCTTTTTTTTTTTAAAGGTATGTCATACATATGCGTGTGTGCGCGCACACACATACACTCATCTTGCCAAGGTCTCTATATGGGTGTCATCTTACAAGTTTGACATGAAGTAAGAAAGACTTGCAGAACCTTGCACAGTCCCCTTAGGTATTTATATAAATAAAGCTTAGGTTTTCTATTTGCCCTTAGAGGAGGAGGAAAAGCCAGCCTTCCCCACATTCCCAGCTGTTCTTGGTGTGGAAAAAGCTTCGTGTGGTAACTGTAACCTAGACGTCAACACTGATTTCTATTTGTCACAAATTACTTTGACTAGTTTTCTTTCTTGAGACCCTTGGTTAATATAGTTAAGTACTGTGGTCATCAAATGTAACTAATGACATGGATAGTAATACTGTTAAAGAAAAGTGTAATTCTGCAGTTGAACCACCAGAGGGCCCCCAACCCCTTTTCATTGTAAGATAAACCATGGCATTTCTCAATTATGAAAAAACAGCAGAGCCTATTGCTCAATGCCTGTCATCCTAGCTACTCAGGAGGATGTGAGATCTGATGATGGTGATTCAAGACCAGCCCAGGAAAAACCAGGAGTCTCTTATCTACAGTTAATTACCCAAATCCCTTGACTAAAATAAAATAAGATAGGGCCAGGAGTTTGGCCAAGTGGTTGAGTGCTTGCCTAGCATGCATGGAGACCAGGGTTTGATTTCTCAGTACCACATACATAGGAAACGTTCAAATGGTGTTGTGGCTCAAGTGGTAGAACTTTAGCCTTGGGGAAGCCCAAGGATAGTGCTCAGGCCCTGAGTTCAAGCCCCAGAACGGGCAATAAAATAAAACAAAATAAAAAGCTCAGGGTTAGCGTCTAGTCCTTGAGTTCAAGCCCCAGGATGCGCACAAAATTAAAAGAGAACCAAAACTTCAGCAAATGATAATAATTTGCCATAGCTCTTCATTTTTATTTTTTCCTTCTGTGCATGGCGCATAGTAAGTGCACAGTAAATTACTTGTTAAATGGCTAAGCCCCAAAGATTCCAAAGTAATATATGAAGTACAGGCTCAAACTTATCTCAAGATGGAATTACAGCAGGAAGGTTTCTTTCTCGTTCTTTTTCTCTTGTTTTAAACCCTTGGGTATCTTATGTACCATTGAGCTACACTCTCCAGCCCTGGTTCTTAGTTACCATCTACCATCTTGAATTCTGTGTGTGTGTATTAATTTGTATTTTGATAAGTTCTGCGTGTATAAACAGAATAGAGCTGATTCCTAAGGGGCTATTGGAACCATTACACAATCCATAGGCCATTCTAGATCATTCCAATGGAAATTTCACAGTTTATGCTAGGACAATATCCTCTAACCCCCGCTAATGTCATTTACCTGAACTGGTTCTCAGAGCCATTCCTGCCATTTTCACACCAAGAAAGTGAAATATTTGTTCTGGGGGATTAAGAAACAACTGCACATGGCTGGACCTCTCCTTTCAGAGAAGCTGACATGCCTTAGGGAAGGCAGATGGAAGGCCTGGCTGTGATTAGGTATACTTTGAAACCATGTGAATGACTTTTCTTTGGTCTTTACTTTTTTGGTCCTGGGGATCGAACCCAGAATGTTGCACTTGCTAGGCAAGTGCTTTGCCACTGAGCTACATCCCAGCCCACTGGGAATGACTTTTGTGGGTTATGCTCTACCTCCAGGACTCTGAACTTCTAGAAAATTATCTATTCCCTACACTGTGGTAAGTCATGTTGGTTCAGCATCTCGGAGCCCAGGCAGACAAGAAATGGAAACCATCCCTCTTTCTGTTGAACTTCCCTGTGGCTGAGGTGGAAAGTGACTGTAAATGACAAGCTGCCCCGGATGTGTCAGCCAGACGGCTAGCATGGCCGGGTCAATGAAGATGAAGACATAAACATAAAGAATGTGTCACCTTATGGGATGCATGGGCCAAGTATCATGTTTTTAAAACCAGTTTTTCTCTCTTTTATTTTCTTCTCCCCAATAAGATTGCTTGTACTTATCATGCACAACACCATACCTTGAAGTCCAGGTGCAATGTGGGGTGATTTATAGGTATTTCCACCCCCACCCCAATCCTTAGGGATTTCAGGAGCAACTCATGGCTGAGCAGACCATTTGCGCGCACGCGCACGTGTGTGTGTGTGTGTGTGTGTGTGTGTGTGATGCTTTGCTTCTGTCATGGTGATGGCCAGGCTGCTGAATAATTCATTGTGATGGTGCTTCATGCTGGTGGGTTGGGGGGTACAGCTCCCACAGACTCCAAGGGCACAAGCCTGACAAGTCTCTGCAAGCTGGAATCCTCAGCTGAATTTGGGATGTAGCTGCAGGTTGCAGGAGACATTTGAGAAGCATGGCTTTGTGTGGACTTCCCGGTGACCTGTGCACTGCATTATAGCGTGTTCTATCTTTGAGCTATATAATTCACTTTTTTGTTTTAATATTTGACTATGGAAAAGTTGAAGCACACAAAAAAGCAAAGGACTTCCTGTATCCATTCCCCCGGGTTTGGCAATTACTCGCACTTTGACATTCTTGTTTGATTTACCATTCCTCCTCCTCACAACTATTATATTACTTTCTTGTAATTTAAAATAAATTTTGGTTTTCAGTGTGATAGGAAAAAAGGTTTACGTGTAGTTTGAAGACAAAATAACTTCACTTTTAAGTTTATAATGGGAAAATTCATTTTTTTTATTGAGAACTATTTTCAGATGTACAGAAAAGTTGCAGGAATGAAAGTATAGTACACAGAATTCAGCCTTGCCTTTGCACAGGAAAAATGATACATTTAAAAATTAGTAGCCAGGGGCTGGTGGCTGTCATGTTAGATGGGAAACTGGTATGAGGAAGGGACTGGCTCCAGATGAGCCTGGGAAGAGAAGTTAGCAGGACTGCATCTGAGAAGAAGCTAGCCTGGTGTACCTGTCATAGCAGCTTTAGCAAGGAGTCAAAAATAGGTGGAATAAAGTCCCAGAAAGCATATGAGCAGAAAGCAAGACCCCATTTTAAGAATATTGCTAAAAGGAGCACTATTTTGTGTTTTAGTACACATTGTGTATACATATAAATATCCTAAAATATGTAATCATGTATAAATAGCCCATTCGAATAAAATAATTCTTCACTTTCATTCAATAATATCAATATTAATTTTTTTGTCCAAAAAGTATCTTCCATTGTTTTTTCAAAACCCTGATTCAAGCACATTGGTTGATAACTCTTTTTATATTTTTTGTATTTCAGTTTTTTCAATTGTATTTCGTTGTCAGGGTAATGTATAGAGGGGTTACAGTTACATTCATC
Organism: Megascapheus bottae; assembly: GCF_031878675.1. Lineage (NCBI taxonomy): Eukaryota > Metazoa > Chordata > Mammalia > Rodentia > Geomyidae > Megascapheus > Megascapheus bottae. The sequence goes on from NC_143515.1 coordinate 56,139,862, forward strand.
AGGTAGTGGGTGCATTATTTCTTGAACATTGATATCCCTCCCCATGTTTTCCTCCCAGTCTTGATTTTTCCCTTCCCTATTTCAAATAAACAAATATCTATATACAATATACCAGGTACTAAAGTCAGATGCAGTAATAACATGAGATAATTGTTCAAAAATAGTGTCTTCCAGTGTTCTTTCAAATCCTGATTCAAACACATTGATTGATGACTTTTTATTTTTTACATTTTTAGTGTTGAATTTTTAAGAATTGTTTTTTAGAAAGGTGAGGTACATCAGGTAAAGAGTATATTTATTTTTGGCCAATTTCACTCCTTCCCTTGCTCTCACTCAGTTTTTCCCTCCCATCCCCATGTTTATTCTGAAACACTTCAAATCTACAGAACACAGAATCATTCTCTGTAGAGCTGGCCTCTGGTTCCATCCTTTGGGCCATGCTTCCACTGGTGTGTCAGCTAACACCTGTGTATGGCAGGGTGGTTTGCTAGCCAGCTTCCTTGCGGTGGGATTTTGAATGTGTGATGGTCTCCTTTCATTTTTCTGCTGCTTCTGTTCTTATTTTTCCAAGTTAGTATTATTTCTGCTAGAAGAATTTTCTCAAGAACTTTGTGGGGTCTTTGTAGATGTCCCTAAAATTCACTATACTGGACTAAAGCCATATGGATAGATACTTGTGTGATAAACTTTTCTGTTGCTCATATGGAGAAGGGACCATGAATGATTGAATATTGCACTCTGTGAGCATACCTCTAATTTTTTTTTTTTTGCCAATCCTGGGCTTGAGCTCAGGGCCTGAGCACTGTCCTTGGACTTTCTCAGGGCTAGAGCTCTACCACTTGAGCCTCAGCACCACTTCTGGCTTTTTTCTATGTATGTGGTACCGAGGAATCGAACCTGGGTCTTCATGCATGCCAGACAAGCACTTTAACCACTAGGCCAAACTCCCGGCCCCTCTATTTTTTTTTTTTTTTTTTGAAATAGGGCATGAGCTCTGGGCATAGGCACTGTCCCTGAGCTCTTCAGCTCAAGGCTACCCCCCTACCCTTGAGCCATAGTGCCACTCCCATTTTCTGGTGGTTAATTGGAGATAGAGTGTCTCACAGACTTTAGTGCCCAGGCTGGCTTTGAACTGGGATCCTCTGATCTCAATCTTCTGGGTAGCTAGGATTACAGGCATGAGCCACCACACCCGGCTCTATTTTTGGCCCATTCTGAGGCTTGGACTTTGGGCTTGTGGGAACTAGCTTTTGTGCTCAAGGATAGTGCTCTACCACTTAAGCCACAGCTCCACTTCTTTTTTTGTGGTTGTTGTTGTTGGTGGCTGTGGAGCTTGAACTCTAGGCCTGGGCACTGTCTCTGAGCTCCAGCTCAACGCTAGCACTCTATCACTTGAGCCACAGTGCTACTTCTGGTTTCCAGTTTTCTGGTGGTTCATTGGAGATGAGAGTCTCATGGACTTTCATGACCAGGCTGGCTTTGAACTGTGATCCTCAGTTCTAAGCCTCTTGAGTAGATAGGATTACAGGTGTGAGCCCCTGGCACCCTGCTCTACTTCAATATTTTTGTGGTTAATAGGAGATGAGAGTCATGAACTTTTTTGCCCAGATTGGCTTCCAACTTGTATCCTCAGGTCTCAGCCTCCAGAGTAGCTAGGATTGCAGATGTGAGTCACACGTGCCCCGCCCTTAATTGTTTAATTTTTCAGGCCATTGCTCCATGGGGGAAAATTGCTTCTGTTTGAGACTTAGTTGCCTCAACTATTAGAATATTCCAAATAGTATAGTTAGGACAACAACATCATATTGTATCATATTCAGCAATGAACAGGGAAGAGAACAGGATTTCAAATGAAAGTCAAAGTATATAGGCCAAGTATGCCAGCATCTGGGCATCTCCCTCTCCATGCACATTTTAAGAAGTGAATTTGGGTAACCTCAGAAATTGTATGATGGACAGGCTGCTATTTCCCTTGACTGTATTTAGTGTGTAATCTGTCTGCTCCAAGACACATAACAGCATTTATACTTAGCTTAACAGTCAAGGATATGCATGTTGACTAAATACATCATTGATTTAATTACTGTGGCTTTGAATACAGAAATTAGACCTTTGGAATAAGTGCTTTATTGACCTTTTTTGTAGCTCTTCATCACCTAAATGCCACATTCACTAATTTCAAGAAGAGTAATTTTGCCTCCAAAGACTGATAATTTCAATTAACTGTTTTGATCAAGGAAGAATTTATAAGTCTTTGCCAGTTGGAGTAATTGCTTATTCAAAGCCTTTAATTGTTCCCTGGCTAATTTATTTTTTAAGAGGCATCTGAACTAGCCTTTCTTTTGTTCATTAGGTACTTGGCAGTAAACCAATGTAAGCAAGGGTTGGCATCTGGTATGTGGAATTGGGCACTTTAGGGGCTTTTCTTTATATTTTATTTTTGGTAATACTGAGTTTGAACTTTAGGCCCTATGTTTGTTAGTCAAGCATGCTACCACTTGAGCCAAACCCCAAGTCTATTTTTCATTTTAGTTCATTTTTTTTCAGAAGATCGTATGCTTTTGGTTGTTGTTGTTGTTGTTGGGTGCCAGTCCTGGGGTTTGAACTCATGAACTGGGCACTGTCCTTGAGCTTTATTGCTCAAGGTTAGGACTCTACCACTTGAGTCACAGTCACTTTTTCCTAGTTAATTGGAGATAAGGGTCTCCTGGATTTTCCTGCCCAGGCTAGCAAACCTTGACAACCCTCCACCCCACTGCAATATCAGTCTCCTGAGTAGCTAAGATGGCTTTTTCCCTCTAGAAGATTCCAAAGCTCTTAGTCCCCTAGAGAGACACAGGTCTTTAGCTGTTAGGCTCCCTCTTCTTCACTCTTCATGTTCCCCTCCCTTCAGCCTCTTAACTTTGTTATCTACCCAGCGTGTTCCTGGGCATTCTACATCTACAAACTTGGGGGTCAGGAAGCCCATATGTGCTGGCTCACACCATGAGGGGACATGATCTTTCTCCTCTCACCCAACTTATCAGATGCTTCTTTTCTGCTTGGCCAAGTCACTACTACACACCTATAACGCAAGAGAGTTTCTGAAAACTCACCAAAGGTGTGTGTTTCAGTCTTCAACTGCTTAATAAAAAAAATTAGTTGAAACTGTGCCTTGCCCCTGTGGTTGTATGGTGTGAATCCTGGCCCTTCTGTATCAAATTCAGTTACCAGGAGGCCATTAGGGCAAGATGGAAGAGGCTGGAGTGGGGAGTGGAGGGGAGGAAGCAGAGGCAGGAGTATGAGTGCTCTCTATGTTGCTGCACCGTCAGTGATCCCTGAAGGGGTTCATAGTACTGGACTCTGGGGCAAATACAGTGAGCCAAACCTTTGTTTTCCCATGAATCACTCCCACCCTAGAGACTCCGCCTGTTCCTCGGGGCACCAGAGGCTCATGCTCTTGAGCAGTGGCTCCTGAGTAGCTAGGATTCTAGCTCCTCAGGATGCTGAGCTCTGAGGATCATGGTTTGAAGCCAGCCTGGGCAGACAAGTCTGTGAGATTCACCTCCAATTAACCACCAGAAAACCAGAAGTGGCATTGTGGCATTTCACTAGCCTTGAGCGTAAAAGTTCAGGGACAATACCCAGGCTCTTGAGTTCAAGACCCCAAACCAGTGACAAAAAAAATGAAGAAGAGTTCATTTATTGTCTTTCTTTTCATGGTTCCATTTAACTAGGCAAACACTTCACCGCCCAGCTACAACTCCTCCCTGTTCTTATCTTTCCTAGAGACAGCAGACGCAAAACAAGTGTGGAGTTAGAAACAACTGTGGCTCCAGTTAGCATGAATTCTGATTCAAAGTGGCTTAGACAAATAGATACTTATTATCTTGTACAACAGTAGATTCATAAATATCAGAGACTTTGGAGTTAGTCAACAAGAAGCCAGGTTATCTCAATGCTGGAGATATATCATCCAGAATTATTTCATCTTAGGATACCTTGCTTGCTGGATTGGCAGCAGCTACTTATATTTGATACCACTAATCACTAGGCTAGAAACATTTTTGTGATTCCTTTTTTCCCCTCTCTTGCTCATCTCTTCCTGCTCAACTAGAGAGGAGATTATATATCTCTTGATTCTTCAGTTCCCCTTTTTCTGATTTCAAATCCTTTCATCCCAGGGAGTTTTTTTTTTGGGGGGGGGGCTTTTGCTGTACCCTAACTGCCACCAGTGAGGGTAATATTTCTTGATGCTCCTATTTACCTCCTCTGGAGACATTGGTACTCATACTTGCTTAGAGCTAGTAGCATGATAGAAAGAAGAAAACTGGATTTGGAAGCAGAATAATGTCATTATTTTGGGTAGACCACTCTGTCCTCCTTAGCTATGACATTAGAATGAAAAATACATCATATTATAAGATTAGAAGAGATTAAAAAAAACAATGAACTTATGCAAGCTGTTGTTATTTCACAGGGCAGCATAGGGGCCACCTTGGCATAAAAGTGGAAATACACGGACCTAGTGTATTTCCCCTCTCTGTATGTGTACTGGCATTAGGACTTGAACTCAGGGCCTCACAGACTTGCTTGGCTCTTTAAGGCTGATGCTTGACTACTTGAGCACATCTCTATTTTGGGGGGGTGGGAGATGGTGGCTGGGTAATTGTAGATGAAAGAGTTGCATAGACTTTTCTGCCCTGGCAGACTTCACACTGTGATTCTCAAATCTTGGCCTCCCATGATTCTTAGATCTCAGCTTCCTAGGTAGTTAGAATTACAGTTGTGAGCCACCAGTTCCCATATATATTTATAATATAAATATATTTATATAATATAAATATAATATTCATATGACATACCACTAGGCCATGCTCCCAGACCCTATTTTTTAAAATTATCTTTAAGTAGTTGTACAAAGGCATTGCCATTCAATATGTCAGTCTATGAGCACAATGCATATGTTTGATATCATCTGCTTATACATTCTTCATCCCTCCCAACTCTCCCTTTCCTTCAGTTTTCTTAGTTTCATTCAATATGCATTGACTACAAGTATGTTTTTAGTGTAATTATATATCCTCTTTGGCTATACCTAGCTGTAGACTTATTGGATCACACAGTAGTTTTATGTTTCATTTTTTGGAGTCTTTATTTCATATTTTCTGTAATGGCTGTATTAACTGACATCAATAGTGTATAATTCTCCCCCCGCCCTTTAAAAAATACAAGTTCCCTTTTATTTTCTCTGTATCCTTGTCAGAGTCTAAACTCAGGACATTGTACTTGCTAGTCAAAACCCTATCTTAAAAAATGACCTTTAAATAGTTATCCAAAGGCGTTGCCATTTAAAAATCAGTTTATGAATACAATGCCTTTTGATTAGTGTCAACCCTTCCAACTTTTTTTGCTAACATCAGGCATTCTGTGGAGTTGATTTTTATTGTTTGTTTGCTCCCTCATGAAGTCTCAGTGATGTAAGTAGCATTTTTTTTCCTCTTTCAATGTTTCATCCTCATTCTGCTGACCTTTTCCCTTGTTTTCTTAGCTTTGTAGTATATATAAGATTCAATGAACAGAATTCATCACAGGGATGCAAAGCTGGTTCAACTTATGTAAGTCAATTAATATAATTCAACACATCAACAGGAGCAAGGACAAGAATCACATGATTGTCTCAATAGATGCAGAAAAGGCATTTGACAAGATCCAACACCCCTTTATGCTAAAAGCTCTGGAGAAACTAGGAGTCCATGGAACATTCCTCAATATAATAAAGGCTGTGTATGACAAACCCACAGCTAGTATTATACTTAACGGCGAAAAGCTAAAGCCATTCCCTCTAAAATCAGGAATGAGACAAGGATGTCCACTCTCTCCGCTCCTCTTTAACATAGTATTAGAATTCCTAGCCAGAGCAATAAGGCAAGAAGCAAGCATAAAGGGGATCCAAATAGGGAAAGAGGAAGTGAAACTTTCCCTCTTTGCAGATGACATGATTTTGTATTTAAAGAACCCCATAGACTCTACTCCCAAGCTCCTCGAGCTGATTCAAAACTTTGGAAGTGTAGCAGGGTATAAAATTAACCCTCAAAAATCAACTGCCTTCCTTTATGCCAACAGTGAGAGGAACGAGGCAATAATCAGGAAAGCAACTTCTTTTGCTATAGCCTCAAAGAAAATAAAGTACCTAGGAATTAATTTAACTAAGAATGTAAAGGACCTTTTTGATGAAAACTTTAAAACCCCGAAAAAGGAAATTAAAACAGAACTGAGGAAATGGAAAAACCTCCCATGCTCCTGGATTGGAAGAATTAACATCGTGAAAACGGCAATCTTGCCAAGGGCTATCTACAAATTCAATGCAATACTCATCAATATCCCAATGTCATTCTTTAAAGAAATAGAGGAGGCAATCCAAAATTTCATATGGAATAATAAAAGACCCCGTATAGCAAAAACAATTCTTAGCAGAAAGAACAATACAGGAGGAATTCAATACCAAACTTTAGACTCTATTACAGAGCTATAGTGACCAAAACAGCTTGGTACTGGCACAAGAACAGGCCTGAAGCCCAATGGAATAGAACTGAGGACCCAGATATTAACCCACAGACCTATGGCCACCTACTCTTTGATAAGGGAGCCAAAAAAATAGAATGGAAGAAAGACAGCCTCTTACAACAAGTGGTGCTGGCAGAACTGGTTAAGCACCTGCAGAAAAATAAAGTTGTATCCTTCTTAGTCATCCTGAACCAGGATTAACTCCAAATGGATCAAAGACCTCATGGTAAAAGCAGATACACTGAAAACTTTACAAGAAGGAATAGGAGATATACTAGGTCTCCTTGGCATAGGTCAAAACTTTCTTAATAAGGACTAAGAATCACAACAAATCAGAGAAAGGCTGGATAAGTGGGACTGCAGAGCTTCTGTATGGCAAAGGACATAGCTAGCAAATTAACTAGAAAGCCTACAGACTAGGAGAAGATCTTCACTAACCACACAATGGACAAAGGCCTCATTTCTAAAATATATCAACAGCTCAAATAATTGAATCACTCCAAAATTAATCTTCAAAGAAACAACCATCCCATTAAAAGATAGGCCAAAGACTTAAAGAGAGTCTTCTCTGAAGAAGAAATAAGAATGGCCTATGGACACATGAAGAAATGCTCGATATCATAAATCTCTGCTAGAAGAGCCCAAGGTTTCTACTGATTATGACAAATGAGGGAGACTATTGGGCCTATGTTCCTTTGAGTCTGGCTTACTTCACTTAAGATTTTTTCTAAGTCTTCCTATTTCCTTACAAATGGGGTGATGATGTTCTTTCTGACTGCAGCATAGAATTCCATTGTATATAAATACCACATCTTGTTGATCCACTCATCAACCCATTTACAATAGAACAAAATCTAGAGACATTAGGCCAAATAGCATGATACTAAATGTAAGGACCTCCAGGATAAGGAAACAAAAGCCATATAATGAATGACTGTTGTTCTTAATGTGTTATGCTGTCTCTCATCTCTTTTGCCATCCCTTGATTATCTCATATTGTTACAATATTTCACCTTGTTATCTGATATGTTTTATATGTACTTAATTGATTATTTGAAATTGGATAGGGAAGCGGGGAAATCAAGGTAAGCGGGGGGAGTGTGGGAGGGAAATGGGGACCATGTCATGAGAAAGGGTATCAATGTTTGTGAAGTTATGCACCTTTTATCTGGTGAATATAATGTAACCCTTCTATTAATCACAATAAAAAATCTTTAATAAAAAAAGATAAAACGTAAAACTTGAAAATTAAAAAAAAGAAATGCTCGATATTTCTGGCCATAAAAGAAATGCAAATCAAAACAACTCTAAGATTCTATCTCATTCCAGTTAGAATGGCCATGATTAAGAAATCATATTAAGGGCCGGGAGTTTGGCCTAGTGGGTAAAGTGCTTGCCTAGCATGCATGAAGACCCGGGTTCGATTCCTCGGTACCACATACATAGAAAAAAGCCGGAAGTGGTGCTGAGGCTCAAGTGGTAGAGCTCTAGTCTTGAGAAAATCCAAGGACAGTGCTCAGGCCCTGAGCTCAAGCCCAGGACTGGCAAAAAAAAAAAAAAAAGAAATCATATTAAGCGAAGTAAGCCAGACTCAAAGGAACTTAGGCTCAATGGTTTCCCTCATTCATCATAACTAGTAGAAACCTAGGGCTCTACTAGCAGAGATTTGCAATAGAGCAAAACCTTGATACATAAGGCCATATAGTATGAAGCTAATTGAATGGACCTCTAGGATATTGAAACAAAAGCCATATAATGAATGATTGCTGTCCTTAATGTGCTATGTTATCTCTCATCTCTTTTGCTGTCTTTGGTTATCTCATATTGTCACAATATCTCACTTTGTTATCTGATATATTGGATACATTTGTATTTGGTTACTTGAAATTGGACAGGGAAGGCAGGGAAAACCTAGAGGGGGGTGGGGGGAGGGTAATAGGGACCAAGACATGTGAAAGGGTATCAATGTATGTGAATTAATGCACCTTCTATCTGGCAAATGTCATGTAACCCTTTTATTAATTACAATAAAAAAAGAAATCTAATAACAGATGCAGGAGGGGATGTAGCCAAGAGGGAACACTATTACACTGTTGGTGGGAGTGCAAACTGGTTCAGCCACCATGGAAAGCAATATGGCAGTTCCTCAAAAGACTAAATATAGAGTTTCCCTATGACCCAGCAATTCCACTACTTGGCATTTACCCAATCGTCCAGAAACAAGGACATATTAAATCCACTAGCACAACGATGTTCATTGCAGCACTATTTACCATAGCAAAGATATGGAACCAACCCAGATGTCCCTCAGTTGATGAGTGGATCAACAAGATGTGGTATTTGTACACAATGGAATTCTATGCGGCTGTCAGAAAGAACGACCTTGCCCCATTTGTAAGGAAATGGAAAGACTTAGAAAAAATCATATTAAGTGAAGTAAGCCAGAGTCAAAGGAACATAGGCCCAAGAGTCTCCCTCATTTGTCAAAATCAGCAGAAACCTTGGGCTTTCCTAGCAGAGATTTACAATAGAACAAAACCTAGGTACATAAGACCATATAGTATGACACTAACTGAAAGGACCTCCAGGATATAGAAACAAAGACCATATAATGAGTGATTGTTGTCCTTAATGTACTATGTTATCTGTCATCTCTTTTGCTGTCCCTTGGCTATCTCAGATTGTTATAGTATTTCACCTTGTTATCTGATATATTGTATATATGCATATTTGATAATTTGAAATCAGATAGGGAAGGGGGGAAAAGATGAGCGGCGGGTGTGGGGGGAGGGAAATGGGGACCAAGACATGAGAAAGGGTATCAATGTATGTGAAGTAATGTCCTCACTGTCTGGCGAATAAAATGTAACCCTTCTATTAATTACAATAAAAAAATATATGAAAAAAAGGAAGCTTTGTAAGTTCCCAAGTGACCGCTAGATGGCAGAATTGTCCCACAGTGTTATAACACCACACTGGGTTTCAGGTGAAATGAAACCTGCAGAAGGCAGTTTGAACAAGCTCCTTGTGAGCAAGGAGCAGATCATAATGATACCATTGGAAGGGATTTCCCTAGGTTAATCTCTATTTTCATTTTGATTATCTGGTCGATACAAACATGCATCTTAATTGTAAAGGATTCAGCTTTAATATACGGGGCTCCCATTCCTGCCTCCTTTCTTTTCTCTCCATTACGTTCCTTCTCTGCAGAGAAAACTGGGCTAATTGAACAGGGAGGAATATTTCCTCCTGGTCCTTTCTCTGAAGCTATGAACATAACTTATATGACCTTGTCCATGTATATATCTTCCAAATAAACATCCATGCCACTTCCTCACTCAGTCAAAGAAGAAAGACAATAGAGTTGAGAGCCAGCAGTGGGTTATGGAAAGACCTGTGCTATAGAGTTGTCCAGATTCGAGATAGGCTCAAATTTTGACTCTGCAGCAACAGTTATACACCTTGACCAGACTATTTAGCTCCCTCCAAGCTCCATTTTGTAAGTTGTTAAATCAAGTGAAACTAGTCAATATAGTAGCTCAGTCCCAGGCACATAGAAGCCTGACTTCCACGATTACTGCTTCCCTCCCTCACCTTCTCTTTCTGCAAGTTGCACACAGCTCATGAGAAAAGGCATCGTCTCCACCTGGAGTATCTCAGGATCCGTGGCAAGCTGTGACACACATGATGGTGCCAGGCTCTGCTGAGTGACTCATGGCTCGACTAGCAGGTATCCTGCTGATGCACAGGCCTTCTTTGTCCCCATGGGTCTTAGTTCTTTTGGTTCTGTATGCATTTGCGAGCTGGATGCAAATGGCAAGTGTAAAATAGAATTCAGAAAAGCTGAATTGACTAAGGTTCAAGTTCAACCTCAGTTTAAGTTGAGGTATGTAAATTTAGGCCATCTCCTTAGGTTCTCAGTGCCTTAATTTCCCTATCTCTAACATTGGAAGCATGAAATCATAGCCTTGTTTGAACCATACTAGAGCAAAGAGAAGTGAGCCATGGATAGAGCTTGCAATGCTGTCGTTTTGGTATATTTCCCCCTAGTGTGGGGCCAAATTGAATGGCAGTTGAAATCATCTCCTAGCCTCCAGGTTTCTAAGGTAGCTTCCATTTTATGACTTCCTATGGGCTGTGGACCTGTGTTAGTGACAGGCTGAACTTCTTGTACAGGAGATTCTAAACATTTTGGGGTGACACGGATAGGAAGGTACTCATGTAGAATGTTTTACATAGCAATCTCTAATATTTTCTTTGGTCACTTTAGAAAAAAAATATTTTTTTTGTCAGTTGTAGGGTCTGGGTGCTGTCCTTTAGTGCTTTTGCCCAAAGCTAGTACTCTACCACTTTGAGGCGTAGCACCACTTCTGGTTTTCTGGTGGTTAATCAGAGATAAGCATCTCATGGCCTTTTCTGCTTGAGTTGGCTTTGAATGGTGATCTTCAGGTCTCAGCCTCCTGAGTAACTAGGATTACAGGCATCAGCCATCAGTACCCTGATAGAAAAAAAATAATTTAGTATTTCAAAATGCATATTAACAAGTAAATCAGATCTGTTGCATTATTTACACTTTCCAACAGTCTTTGATTTGGGAAACAGCAGGTGCCTGTGAATATTACTCAGAGTCTTTTTTGTTTCTTAACCTCAATCTTAACTTTGTTTCCTTTTTTAAACAACCCTTTTCTGTTTCATTCTAGGAAATGCCTTCCTGAAATACGAAGCTGGCAGGTGGCATGGGTCCCAAGGGCCGGCCAGCTGCTCTGTAGGCTAATGGCACTGTGCGCACTACTGATACGCTAAGCTGTGTCAGGCCCTGCCTGCCACCCCTGTCTCCACTGTCACTGCGAGCTGTGGGATGAGCGGCAGCTCCTTTCTTCTCTCTGTAGATGCAGAGCTCGCTTGCGGTCACCATGCAGATTTCCTCAGGATGCTTTGTAACCCACATCAGAGACTGCAGCCTGTTACCCGTCCTTGCTCAGCTGCGGTTACAAAGTGAGAGGGGTCTCTCTCCATGGTCCCTACTCGACCTAAATGAACTCTAAAGTCTCTAATGGAGTTGTGCAGGGCAGGGTTCCAGCTGTAGAACTCCCTAGACTCATAGCAGCCAGCCATGAGTGATGGGGAGATGCAAAGAAAGCTTAAAATGGAAAAGTCTGTCAAGGTTCCATTAAAGAGAAAAAGAGAGACCTAAGTGGTGACTGGACAAGGGAGAGATTAGAAGGCCTCTGAGGAAAGGCGGGTGATTAGCCCTGCAGGCTGCATCCGGGGTAAGAATCTCTTACAGACAATCCCCAGAAGGGCTTCTCCCTAAAGGCCAGTGCTGCTGTTCTCACCTTAGAGACAATCTGTTTATAATCTATTGAAAGTGCATTCATAGCAGGTAATTCAACGGAAACAATGGCCTACTTAAAAAAGAGACTACTGGGACTTTCCCCCTTTCTTTTCCTTTCTTCTGTCTTCTTCCTTCCTTCCTTCCTTCCTTCCTTCCTTCCTTCCTTCCTTCCTTCCTTCCTTCCTCCCTTCCTCCCTTCCTCCCTTCGTTCCCTCCCTCCTTTCCTCTCTCCCTCCCTGTCTTTCTCTTGTGGTAAGCCCACAACTGAGGCTTACACTCAGGGCCTGGCACTATCCCTTAGCTTTTTCACTCCAATATGATGCTTTACCACTTGAGCCACACCTCCACTTCCAGCATTTTTTAGTGGTTTATTGGAGGTAAGAGTCTCATGGACTTTCCTGCCTTAGCAGGCTTCAAACTTCAGGCTTTAGACTGCAGCATTCTGAGTAGCTAGGGTGGCAGGCGTGAGCCTGGTGCCTGGCAACACTTTACTCACACTTGCCTTTTGCTCCCTGTTCATATTTCTTCCTCTATTTAAACTTAATGCTCATATCTGTACCCAAATGGTAGCAGAGATGAACCAAACTGCCATCTTCTCATGGCACATGCATGCCATGCAACAAATCTCCTGTCTCATCTTTACTTATTGCATAGGGGCAGATAACTAGACATGACATACTCCTTTCTTAATAACATCTATCTGTCTATCTATCTATCTATCTATCTATCTATCTATCTATCTATCTATCTATCTCATATACATCCTGGGGCTTGAACTCATTGCTACTTTAGGCTTTTTTTTTTCCTGAGTAGTTTGTTGGAGATAAGAGTCTCAGTTTCTGTCCGGGCTGGCTTGGAACTATGATCCTCAGATCTCAGCCTTCTGAGGAGCTAGGATTACAGGTGTGCCCAGCTTTTTTATACTCTACTGAATTCGTATCATGCCTCACGTCTTTTCCCCTAGGAAGCGAAGGATGAGGTAGGAGCTATGCTGGCTCTTTGATCATTGAGAGAGTCCTGTGATGCGATGAGTCTCTTTCCAATCCCTCTACCCAAAGGGTACAGGAACAGGCCTCACTGCAGAAACCCTCAGTCACTGTCCAAAGCTACATCAATGCTAGAGTTTATTTGCTGGGAAGTGAAGAGACAGGCCATTGCGTTGCACCAGGCTTTCTTTCACTGCCAGCCAGGAGAAGAAGCAGCTTCAGGCCTCCTATATGATATTTGTTTCTTGTCAAGATGCAAACACTGAGATTTTCAACAGAAAGAAACTTGGTTGACATACTGAGGCTACAATGGATTCATTCACATCTGAGCAGGAAGGAATTAAAAGTCTCCCTCGAGGAGCCTTAAAGAGTGGCTTATTTTTCTTTTCCCGAGGTAGAGACAGATACTGTCTGCAGTCAAGCTTGCAAATTGTGCTTCTGCTAATTCTAGCTAAATAGATGTTCTTCTCTTTTCTGTATGAATTGACACATTACTGCACAGGCTGACAGTATTTCAGCATTTTCCTTGCCAACCATCTCCCATTGGAGAGTCTTAACTCGGAGAAGAACAGTACCTAAGCCATTCAGGAAAAAGCTGGCTAGAATTAAGCAGGAGAAAGCCTTCTAGCAATAATGATGTTTACATGGCTGCTATCTTATCTCTGCAGGAAGCTGGGCAGCTTTTTAAAAAATGCAAAGTCAGCAAAGTTGTTGCAGTACTGAGAAATGATTATGAAAGCTTCACCATTCTGTTCCGTCTCTTTCAATGAAACAATGTACAAAATCCTCACCATTTAGATGCCGACGAAATGGGAAGAAAGCCCAAGTGGAAAAAGAAAAACAAAAAGAAATCACTTTCCAAAAACCAGGGGCTAATTTCACAATAAAGAGAAATAAAATATCAGTGATGAACTGTAGCAATAGGCACAGAAAATGTTCCTGTGGACTGCACCATGTCTGGACTCGAGGCCACACTGGTTTCATGGAGGGTCCTGCCCACTAAGTGGGCATTAAGGTTCACTTCAGTTTGTTACAACTTGAGATGTGGCCTTATTCCAGATTCTAGGCCTTCTTCTTTTTTCTATCTTAAGAACCCTTAGTTTAGACCACTTTCAATTGCAAATTCCTTCTCTGCCCCTTTGAGATGTAAATCTTCTTCCAGACTCGTATTATTTTTAAGGCCTGTGATGTCTTTCCTTAGGACCAGAAAGCCATCCTTTGAAGTGTAGTTATTGAGAAAAGTGGCTTCCAGCCAGGGTCTCAGGGGAAGGCGGGAGCTGAGAGTTGAGCTGTATCAAGGCATAGCTTCCTGATGGTGATGTCTTCACACCAAGCAGCCTCTCTGCCAGGGGTCTCCAGCATGTGTGCATTGATTTACCCCAGCCCTGAACGGTTCTCAGGTGTTTTGCTTTAGCACTTGGGTTTAAGTCCGTTTCTCTTTTTGTTGTTTACCTAACCTTATCTGGGATGAGGGTTTTAGACCCAAGTTAAGTCTGTCTACTCATCCCCATATGCTACATAGAGCCAGTGAAGGACAGAGAAAAGGGCTGTATTTATTACATGGCATCCGCAGGAAGGCAGCATTTTGGTACTTCTTTATCCATCTTCAAGGGTGTAGACATGGGCTTCGTGTGAAATTGGGAGAATTGAGCAGGAGGTGATGAAGGTGTATGCACAGTTAAAACAGCTCCAGATTACCTATGTGTCCTGGTTGTCCATTCATTCTGTCTTTGACTTTGGAAGAATTCTAGAGAATCATGATCACTTTAGTACTGGTCTCCAACAGGAAAAAGATGTTCTCCTGAGGTTTTTTTTTGGGGGGGGGGGAAGGGCTGTTTTCTTTCAGATGATAAGAGGAAGACATTGCCTGTTGGAGGGGCAGTTTGCCTTCCACATAAGATGCCTTCTGTGAATCTTCTCTTTCCTAGCACCAAAGGTGATTACAAAGGGACTGCAGCAGAAAATTGTTCAGATTAAAGGGTATCCATGCAAAGGCAGGGGGCTTTTGTTGAATTCACAGGGCCTAGCGCACGCACACGTGTGCATTTTTTTTTTTGCCAGTCCTGGGCTTGAGCTCAGGGCCTGAGCACTGTCCTTGGACTTTCTCAAGGCTAGAGCTCTACCACTTGAGCCTCAGCACCACTTCCAGCTTTTTTCTATGTATGTGGTACCAAGGAATTGAACCGGGGTCTTTGTGCATGCTAGGCAAGCACTCTATCACTAGACCAAACTCCCGGCCCCCATGCGTGCATTTTAAGTTGCCTCTTACATACCCAGGGCAGCTTTACTTTGATACTGTTGGATCCCATTCCTTTGTCTGGGACTCTGGAATCACATGCCTTTGGACATCACATCTGGTTCCAGGAAATGCTCTCATGTGCTTCTTTGGGACAAGATGCACAGGGAAAGGGAAAGGGAAGGGAATGGCTGTCTCCTCCTCAGCTTTTCCTGTTCAAGGCTGGTGTTCTACCGTCAGAGCCATTGCTCCACTTGTGCAGCCTTTTGCTAGTTAATGAGAAATATAAGCCTTATGGACTTTTCTGCCCAGGCTGGATTTGAACTGCCCATCCTCAGATCTCTGCTACCTGAGTAGCCTGGATTACAGGTGTAATCCAGCTGTGCCCAACAATGTAGGGGGGCTTTTCCAATAAGGACATTTCAGCATTTGATTCTAGATGATCTGTTATCTGGTCACATCCCTTTCATGGTCACTGTGTGCAGAACTATGCTCCTGAAAAGATTTCGGGGAAAGGAAAGGAAGAGGAAGCTAGGAAGACAAGGTTAACATTAAGATGACTAATGAGAAATTGTTTAGGGGAAGGAGGAAATGAGAGCCAGAGAGATCAGCTCTGAGAAGTGCTGGGAATCCGAGCTTCCCACTGGTGAGGAGTGGGAGGCTGCAGCCGTCTTCGTTGTCCTATGGTGGTAGTCTTCCATTGTCCTCCAAGATCAATTCTTGCTTTCAGTGGTGGACCCCGGTGTGCATTGGATTTCATGCTGCTGGAGCCTGCACTCACCTAGCCATTGGTGGATCCTCTGGCCTGTGAGTGTTGCCTGTGGAGGGTGAGTAGCATGTGTACAATTTCTACTTCCCTTCGTTGCAAGACAATGACTTGTTTTTCATCTCCTCCTTTCCCAGCTGTCAAACATGAACGGGAGAGTAGACAGTAAGTCTATTTTGGGCACACATGGGTAAGAAAGAATAATAGTAGAGGGGAAGATTGTGATCAAGGTGTATTATATGTATGTGTGGAAATATCACAGTAAAATCCGCTATTTTGTGTGATTAATAATGTACAAATAAAAATGTGGGAAAGAAGAGACTTAAGGAGGGAGGCCCATCAAAACACTGCTGGGTCTTACTCCATGCTTTCTGCTTCCCTAGGTATGGACTGGGGTCTGGGAATTTGTGTTCTTAACAACTTCTTGGATGGTTCAGATTCTTTCCCTTCCAGGAGTCACTGGTTAACAGAGCAGAAGCCCAAGTCTCTGTATGCTCTGGTGGGGCTGTGTCATTTCATGTTTCGTCTAGACTGTTACCATCAGGGTAGAGCAAACATTTTTGGTCTCTTAATGTTTTAGCAGCTGACCCTATGACTTACTCAACACAGGTAATGGTTACTTAGGAGTGGGAACTCTTGAACAGCTGGCATTTAAGTTCTACATGGGTGACTTTTATTTGGAAAAATAATAAAGCCATTGTAATTGCTTGTTGACAAAAATGACTTTTTTTTTAAAATGGGGGAATCACAGGTAGGCAGTGGGCTGAAAACATTCCTTCTGTATCGATGCCAGCTCTTGTTTTCTTGCCTTAGGGGGGAAAAACTTGTATGTCCTTGTGTTCTCATTTATTAAATGTGTGATTTCAGTATTGTCCCCAAAGGGGAAAATTAGACATTGTCCTAGAAATCATCAGAACTCAAACATTTCTTGCATGTTTACTAGATGCTCTGTACTACAGGTGTCATAGAACTTACAATGGCCATGTGAAGGAGGGCTGGCGCCATCCCTACTTTGCAGAGGCTCAGGCTTTGAGATACCTGAGGCTCGGAGGTACCGAGTAGCAGGTCGACTTCAGCCTAGATGTGCCAGATACCAAAGCCCATGCTCTGACAATATTCTCCCCTTTGACAAATGACCCACTCCCCAGTTGTTCTTGGGGCCACCATTTCTGTTTTTTGCAGTCTTCAAATATATATATATATATATATATATATATATATATATATATATATATGTTCTAGTTGCCTGTTGTGGCAAACTTTAGTTGGAAATTAGCAAAGATTACAGAGCTTACAAGGGAACAATGAGTGCTAAGGCGCCTAGATTTAGGGTTGTGAGGAATTACTCTCATACAAAGGTGCTGGGATTGAGTCCAGTTAGGTTGAAGTAATAATCACCTGTCTACAGGGCCAACAATGAGGGAGTTGGTTTGGCACCAGTTTCCAGCAGCAACTCTGGTAATTTCCCAAATTACCTGCTTAAGTGTAGTGCCGACCCCCCAAAACTCAGGCCTGCCTGACTGCAAGTTATTCCACAGCAGTGGAACAAATCCATTCATTTCTGTAGAAGCCCTAAAAAGGTTTGGGGCCTTTGCTGCTTTGTAAAATAAATTTTCTCCCCAGTCTTCTGTTTTGTTTTCCTTCAGAATGTACTTGTTCTGTTTCTTTCTCTTCTCCCCTTATGTTTATACCACAGAAAGAAAGATGTTTTTTAATTAACTAATCAACAATTAACTAATTAATCCCATTCTTTTGATAGGATTATTAGGATGAAACAATGCCCATAGTAGAGTGTATTGAGTTCTGTACAGACCCTAGCACTGATTTCACTTTTATAGGAGTGTGTGTGTGTGTGTGTGTGTGTGTGTGTGTGTGTCAATGCCACTTTTTCTAAATGTGCTGCTGAGTAGTCTTCAATAAATTAGAGACCCATTGTACCTTGATTTTGGCTTGATTCTGTTCTATTTCAAGGATTTGGATGAAAGATCTACAAAGTCTTTTTATAAAGTCTGAGATGGTAAATATTTTTGGTTTATGGACCCTACAGTCTGTGTTACAACTCTGATGTTGTTGAGTGAGAACGTGGTGTAGACACACATTTTAAACCCATGAGCATGGTTGTGTTCTTTTAATAGAGCTTTATTTAGATGAGTAAGTGGTGGCTGAATTTTGGATGTTAACTATAGCTTGTCAATACTGTGTTTTGGATAAAGTTAAAAATATATTTGGTGAAAATTTAAGAGGGTCCAAAGCTTCTGGGAAAAGTTGGGTGTGAGGAAAATGAGCTGAAGGTTTGGTTTATAGAATCAATATTCAAAACACATTTATCATTCTGGACTCTGCTTTAGACAGCAAGAGTTAATATAGTATGAATAAATTGATAATGATGCATGTTTTGGTTAAAATATGACCTATGGGGCCGGGAGTTTGGCCTAGCATGCGCAAAGACCCAGGTTTGATTCCTTGGTACCACATACATAGAAAAAAAAGCCAGAAGTGGTGCTGAGGCTCAAGTGGTAGAGCTCTAGCCTTGAGAAAGCCCAAGGACAGTGCTCAGGCCCTGGCACCTATGTCTGGGTGCTAGTGGCTTACGCCTATAATTCTAGGTACTCAAAAGGCTGAGATCTGAGGATTATGATTTGAAGCCAGCTATGGCAGGGAAGTTTATGAGGCTCCAATACACTACCTCCCCTCCCCCCAAAAGCCAGAAATGGAGCTTTGGTTCAAGTGGTAGAGGGCTAGCCTTAAGTGAAAGAAGCTCAGGAACAGTGCCCAGGCCCTTTGTTAAAGCCTGAGGACTTGCATGCTCTCCCTTTCTCTCCCTCCCCCTCCTCTTTCTCTTGGTCACACACACAATATGACTTGTGAGTACAAGGGGTGGGGGCAAACTTGCTGGGCAGGAATTTGCACCAAGAGACTTGGAGTCTTACTTTGCCTTTAAGACCAAGAGCTTCTGTAGCAGATAGTTTAGCTTGGGTTGTCTTGTAGCTCCAGTGGCAGTTTAGCCAGATCACACCTGGAGTTGTAGAGTGCAATAGACACAGTTTGTCTAGAGGAGGAGAACAGGACATTTTGGGGTTAGGAGAACATAACTATGAAGAATAGTAAAGCTTGAGTTAAGAAGGAGAGGATGGGATTTGTCAATACTTTTGTCTTCTGCGTTCCTACCATTTGAAAGGGAGGGGTTCAACAGCCATTGGGCACAGCAGCCCTTCACTGCCACTTGGCCACACGTGTGAGAGACTGTAGGAGGAGAAAGTCAGGACAAGGATGCACTTATTCCCTCTCCCAGCCGTGAGAAGTATCCATTGATGCAGGAGGTACTCTCACTATTCATTGGGTACCAGGACAGTGCCAGACATCAAAAGTTCAAGGAGAAAGAATAGTCTGGCATTCATCAGAGAAACCACATTTTCAGTATTATAACATAAAAGGCTTCTATACAAAGATGACAAGGGTGAGACCAGATGGGTTATTTTTATTGTTTATAAAAATCCAATACAACTATTCTCTGTAGTGTTCAATGTCGTTGACTGGGCAGGCATTCAAATATTGAGAGAGATAATATTTTCAACAAATGGCTGTACCTTTCAATGGAGGAGAGGGAGATGTAGCACTGATAGTATTTTTGCAGTTTTTCAGATGGTGAGGGCCATGAGAATCTTTTCCCCCAAGGTCTCTGAAAGTAGAAGAGTGGTTCAGAAAGGCAAGCTACTTCCTTAGGCGATCTGTCAGAATTGTGAAGGCTATTACAGGACAATCTATACTCTGTTCTGTAGGGCCACTCATACTACATTTGTTATGTTCCTAGGACAAGTGTAAGCATTTCGTGTCTTGGATGTTTGTTCTTTTATGGTAGAGGTACTCAACTAAGGATGGCTTTGCCTGCTTAGGAGACATCTGGCAATGTTTGGAGATATTGGCTACATGAAGGTACCACCAGAATCCAGTGGTTAGAAGTCAGGTGTACTGCTAACTAGCCTATAAATTGTAAGCCAGCTCTCCATCACAAAGGATTATCTGCTTCCCAAAGTTTATAATACCAATATTGAGAAATTCCACTTTCTGAGGTAATGAAGACTGTTATTTTATATAGTGAGGAAAATGAGAAATTAGGTAACCAGCCCAAGGTCCTTCAAAGTCAGAAAGTTGGTGAGCCATTTTTACAGTCTTGCTCTTTATTTAGTGACATTGTATTTGTGTAG
The DNA here is from genome assembly GCF_031878675.1 of Megascapheus bottae. Classification (NCBI taxonomy): domain Eukaryota; kingdom Metazoa; phylum Chordata; class Mammalia; order Rodentia; family Geomyidae; genus Megascapheus; species Megascapheus bottae. The sequence continues at coordinate 56,159,936 of NC_143515.1, forward strand.
CCCAGGAGATAACACAGAGTGGTTGTTATATTTACCTTTTGGAATCAGCATGAAAATGAATTACTTTTTCCTCTTTTATTTTATTTTCAATGCACATAAAAATAGGCACTACTTGCTCAGACTTGGAAATCTGGAAAATAGAAGCCAGGGTCCAGAGGCCACTATTTCTTCTCTTCTATGGTGCTTCTCATGGTTGGTTATCAAAAGTTTCTGGAACTTTCTTTCCCAGAAGTTCAGAGTATGGCCTTGCAGTCAGCTCTACAATGCTCATGGACTAAGAAGCAAGGATGTGACTCTTTCCTATTTTCTTTTTCACCTCATCTGTTTGCTTACCAAATTCAGTTTTGTGTCAGGAGAGAAGACCAAGTGATTCTGATGTATTTTCAGTACCTGCTTGGTAAACTGGTGGAAGGAACTAAAAAATTTCCTAGAAAAATAGTCTCCAGAGAGCAGTAATTAGCTGATATATATTCTTTCTTTCTCCTATTACTGGGGCTTGAACTCAGGGCCTGGGTGCTGTTCCCGAGTTTCTTTGTGTTCAAGGCTAGTGCTGTACCGCTTGGGCCATGGCCTTTTCTTGACTAGTTTGTCAATGATAAGAGTCTCATGAACTTTCCTGCCTGGGCAGGCTTTGAATGGTGATGTTCAGATCTCAGCCTCCTGAGTAGGCTGGATTACAAGGGTGAGCCATCAGCTCCTGACCTCTTTCCTAAGTATTTATTGAATAAGCCACGAATCTGGAACTTACTTCATTGTTTACCATTTGAGAAGGAACTCCAGGGGCTCTGAAGGTCCATCGGGGGAAGACTATTTGGCCTGAAGTATTGGTAGAAAGTACCCACTGCAAAATTTCCCTTCGGCCCCTGCCTTCAATGCCCTCCAAGGTTTCACCAGCACTATCAGCTCTACCAGTACTGTCCTATTTGTTACTTAGATTCCAAGATACTAAAATAACCACAAATAAATGAGATGCCTTCTTCAGTTTCCTGAAGCAGGAAAGAACCGATCTGTGACTTGGAGGTGTCTCCTCCAGTTAATCACTGCTGACTCTCTGTGCCTTGCGATCGCCATTAATCACCCCGAGATGAGGAAGAGAAACGGTCCACATGGCATGGCCACAAGTGGAACAGGCTGCATAATTCTACCTAGAAATATGGAGGGCTGAAACCAGGAGCCCTGAGATTTGACAATGCAGACCCTGCAGGCAGAAGGCGGGGGAGTGATAAATGTGTCTGAGTCATTTGGTTAACAAAGCTGGCCTTGCTTGGCTGATGGCTGTCTGATGGTCTCTGCCCTTTCCCATCTGCCTCACAAGCTTCTTGCCAACACAGAAACATGCTTAGCTGTGAACTATGGCCACAATTTACTTGATTTTTTTTTTTTTTGTGTGCTAATTCCCAAGAACTTTTGGGGCAGCCGGAAATGACTGGTAAAGGTATCTCTTTTGCACTGCTCTGAATTGGAGTCCTCTGCTTAGCTGGTTCCACTGGGACAGGACTAAGATGAAGATGCTGCTTCCTGATGTGACAATGAACAAGAAGGGTAACAACGACCTTCAGATTGGTAAAAGGACCCCCTGATGTGCTCTGTTGTAAATCCATAACATCTCAAAAGACAGCTGAGTACTGGTGGCTTACACATGTCATTCTAGATACCCAGGGGACACACATGTGCACACACACACACACACACACACACACACACACACAGAGGAGTTGAAATTTTTCCTATTTGTGGTCTAGTAAGTTCCAATGAATAGGCAAAGTCATCTAGGATACAAGAAAGGGGAGATAAAGGAGAGAACCCTGAAAGAAGAGTTTCAGCTATTTGGAGATTAGAGATGAGTAGGGTAGACTGAAATTGCTGCCATATGGAGTAGGATAGACAGTTAATAAGGATGAATAAAAAGATTAGTGACAAGCGATGCTGAATAACACAGATTTATAATGGGAGCTGGTCAGCAGGCTTTTGTAATTTTCGGCAGCTCGGGAACAGAAGTGGATATAATGGATGATTTGGCTTAGCAGGAGCTGAGCATTGGCAGGATTACAGGTTGGGATTAGACCGGAGAGAGGCCTCCTTCAAGTCTTGAATGTCACAGCACAGAGGTGTTCACAAAGCCTTTCCTTGCCAAGGACCTCTCAGAACACACCAGACATTCCTGGTCTAGTACTTTTCAAAGATAAGGAGCCAGGAAAATGAGGAGCACAGTGAAGACGAATGGGGCTGTGAGAATTGAGGTGGGGGCACTCTGGGAGGGCAGATGTCCCCCACAGGATGAGGCTGCTCCTTGGCCTCTGATCTCTGCTAAGAACACACTGCTTAATCCTTTCCCCAGGGCTGTGAAATCAGCACAGAAGGCTCAGGTGTGTGCTCAGGGTTTCCCAGGGAAGTAGAAAGGGAATTGAAGCCCAGGATCATGGGGCACTGAAGTGTGTGAACCAGTCCCTAACTTACATGCAGAGCATGCTGGGAAGGAGAGTGGCCCAGAAGGTACAGTCTTCCTTCCGTGAAGTGTGAATGATGCCAGGGAGGTGATGGTTTCTGCACAGTGTAAATCCCCATGAGGGCCTCCCTTCCTCCTTTCCCTCCCTCCCTTCCTCCTCCCCTGTCTCTTCTTTCTCTCTCCTTCCCTCCCTTCCTGCCTCCTTTGATAGCAGGGTTTAAACTCAGAGCCTTGTGCTTTTCCTAGGTGGGTGCTCTACCACAGAGCCACATCTCCAGCCCGCTAATAATCTTTTGTTTTGAAGAATGCTTCATGGGTAGCTGTTTTAGTGTTCACATGAGCCTGGACACTTGGGTTCAACTGAAATTTAAGAACATTCTGAAATATCTATCACCTAGTTAAGTTTCCTGACCATTTTCCTCTGGGCAAAAGCAGAATAGATTGGAACGGGAGAGACAGGTAAGTCATGGACTCCCCATCCTGGAAAATCGGCTGATGGCGAGGAAGAATGCAATTGGAAAGAGGCCCTTAAGGAAGGAAATATGGTGGCAGTGACATTGGGTGAACTAAAGCTTCTCAAAGAGGAAGCATCTTGAGGAGGCTACATGATTTGAGGGGAGCTATGAGATTCAGCAGTGTGTTGAGCTAGAGTCCTGAACCAAAATGAGGCCCACTGGCTTCAAGTGGAGCCCTTTGTATTACTTTAAATATGTAAGAATAGTGCCTCCTTACCCCCACCATAGCCCAAGGGCAACATTTTAGAAGACAATGTTTTCATTTCTGAGCTTATTTCCCTTGGCGCTGGGAGTGGAGGCACACAAGTGAAGGAAAGTCTTCCAGGAGCCACTGTTAATTATTGGTAAGTTAGTTGTGAAGGCAGCCACTAAAATGGCCCCCAATAACCCCTTGGTGCTGGTATCTCATCAGTGTGCCCTCCACCTTACCACACTTATAGCCTTTGATCGTGGGTTGCAGTGAGTGATTTTCTATTCTAACAAACAGGGACAGAGGTTCTGAGGAATTGAGTGATGTCCTCAGATTGAGAAAAGTGAGTCCAATGTCCCTCAAAAAACTGAACGCTCCCAACAGCCACATGAGCTTGGAGGTAGGTTTCCCTGCTCTAGCTTTGCACTGGCTATAGCCCTAGTTGATGTTGACTGCAACCTTCTGACTCTAAGGTGACACAGTAGCAACCAGGTTTCCTACTATGGAAAATGTGGGGGTAAGAAGTGTGTGTTTAAGAGGTTAAGTTTTGGGGACAATGTATTACAAATCAACACCTTAACTCTGTCATTTCCTACCTGGCCATTCTATGCTCTGTTGGTGTGAAACAGGATTCCCTGGGAAGATGGACAGAAATGCAAAATTGCTTCCAGGTATATGACGTCAAAACTTCTAAGGCTTTGATGCCTCCTTGCTGAGAACATGGATGATGTCTGGGAAGAGAGGTCAATGTTTCAGTGTCTTCACATGATGCCTTTTAGATTCCCAGACCTCCCCTGAGTTGTGATTCAGTAACATTTAGGGCCCACTGAGAAATGGACAGGTTGGTAGCAGAAAGGTCATGTTTTAGGCCAGGGCATAGGAGAGCCACACCCTGATCATCTGGCTACTATCCTGTCTACAGCAATTGTCTTGTGCAGCAGTCTGCAGCGGTGTATGGGCAAGCTCCTGCCACCTCAGGCAGACCTTGAAACAACCTAGCAGCCATCACTGGCAGTCTGAAGAGGATCCAATGTCTGAACTGCCCACACTGCCTATTCTATCTAAGGCCCATCTCAGCTCCCCTCATGCCCTAGATCTTGCCTCTTCTTACTCTTTCTGGGTATCTCACCTCTTCTTTCTGCCATCATTGTCTTTTCTATTCTTTGCTGGCTCTTTGTTAAAAATATATTTTATTGTTATTGTAAAGGTGATGTCCAAAGGGGTTACAGTTGTATAAGTCAGGTAATGACTGCATTTCTTTTGGAGCCATGTCACCCTTCACTTGTACTCTCCCCGTTTTTCAGTCCCATTCCCATCCACAAGTTGTATAATTATCTACACAGTGTCTAGTGAGTATCACTGCTGCATTTGTTTACTCTTTGTTCCACCTTTTCTGTGTCCCTCCTTACCTTCCAAAAGACAAATTGAAAAACAAGACAAAAGGAAAAGATAACAGAGAAGCAACAGCAACAACAAAAATCTTGTTTCCATTTCTTGGAGTTCATTTCGATAAATATTATTTTATATTGGTAGATGCACGTAGCTCTTGAGCCTTTGTGGTCTGCTTCTATGAATATTATCCTTTGTTCTCATTGTGTGAATATCTAGAGACCTGTATGGTTTATCATGTCCCAGTGTATTGTTATTCTTATTATTATTCTTATTTTACTATCTAGTGTGTTTACTTGTAGATTTATAGGCATATTATAGCTACCACAAATAAGGGAAACCATGAAGCCTATGTTTCTTTGGGTCTGGCTTACTTTACTTAATATATTGCTTTCCAAATCTTTCTGTTTCTTTTACCATTCTTAATGAAGCATCTTTCTCTCCCATCTTCAAGTAGAAACTCTCCTTCCAATCTGCTGCTGCCTCATTTCTTTGCACTGATTGCAATAGAAATCAGTATCTGTGTTGCTTAATCAAGCTTGTTGACAAATCTCTCCATGGATGAAACTCTTGTCAAGTTATTGTTTAGTTGTCAAGGCTCATCAGAGCTGTGTTGTTAGCACTGAACAAGGGACTGGCTTCTAATATGCCAAGCCCTCCTGGTTACTCTTCCTCAGATTTCTGTACTGGTTCCACCACTTCTCCCTGACCTCTTTGTGGTACAGAATCCCAGGACTCATGCTATGCTTCTCTTCTCTTTTTCTTAAAAAATATTATTGTGAAGGTGATATATGGAGGGGTTATAGTTACATGTCAGGCAATGAGTATTTTTCCTTTGGAACAGTGCTACCCTCTTCTTCATTTTCTCCCAGGCTTTCCCCTCTTGACTCCCTTACCCCTCAAGTTGCATAGTTCATTTCCAACTTAGTGTTCAGTGAGCATCAGTGCTGAATTGGTTCACCCTCTGTTCAACCATTTCTGGGCTTTACCTTCCTCCCTGCCATCAGATAAACTTAAATACAAGACAAAAGGCACAGCAATTTAAAAAAGCAACATAAAGAATAGTAAACCAAAGAGAAAAGGAAAGAACAAAAACCCCAGAATCACAAATTGTACAATAAAACCCTCTTGTTTCCATATCTTGTAGTTCATTTTGATAAGCTTCATTTTATATGGTCATATGCACAAAGCTATTGAGGCCTTGTGATCCTCTCCTAAGACTATCCTCCTTTGGCTTAAGTAGAGTGCTAGCCTTGAGCACAGAGAAGCCCGTGGATAGCACTCAGGCCCTGAGTTCAAGTCCCAAGGCCAACAACAACACAAAAAAGGAGGAACTTTGTGCTGGGAATATGGCCTAGCGGTAGGGTGCTTGCTTAGTATGCATAAAACCCTGGGTTTGATTCCTTGGTACCACATACGCAGAAAAAGCCAGAAGTTGTACTGTGGCTCAAGGGGGACAGCACTAGCCTGAGAAAGCTCAAGGACAGTGCCCAGGCCCTGAATTCAAGCCATAGGACTGGAAAAAAAAGGAATATCCTCCTTTGTTCTTCCTGTGTGAATGTTGAGTACTGTTTAATCCATTATGTCCAAGTGTAATTATTTGTCTTTTATTATCCATTGGAATTGTAGACTTATAGACACATTCTAATTATTATAAGTGAGGGAAAACATGCAACCTATGTTTCTTTGGGTCTGGCTTATTTCACTTAAATTTTTTTTTCCAAGCCTTCCTATTATGAGTGGGGCAGTGCCATTCTTTCTGATAGAAGCATAGAATTCCATTGTGTGTATGTGTTTATTACATTTTCTTGATCATTTGTCCACTGAGGGGCATCTGGGTTGGTTTTGTATCTTAGCTATAATAAATAATGCTGCAACAAACATGGTTGTGCAGGTAGCTTTAGTGTGGCCTTGTTTGTGGTCATTCGGGTAAATGCCCAGGAGTGAGATTGCTGGATCATAGGACAGCTCTATGTTTAGTCTTTTGAGGAAACTCCATACTGTTTTCTATAGTTGTTGAACCAGTTAACATTCCTACCAACAGTGTAATAGCATTCCCTTTTGGCCTCATCCCTGCCAGCATCAATTATTGTTAGTTTTATTGAGAATGACCATTTTAACTGGAGTGAGGTGGAAGCTCAATGTGTTTTGATTTGTATTTCTTTTTTAAATTTTTTATTTTATTTTATTGTTGAGGTGATACACAGAGGGGGTTCATTTACATTCATCAGGTAGTGGGTAAATTACTTGATTTGTATTTCTTTTACGGCCAGAGATGTTGAAGACCTCTCCATGTGTCTATTTGCTATTTCTCCTCTTTTCTGTGTTCATTTACCATCTAGTGCCATCTAGTGCCATGGCTGTAACTATATTCTATATGTCAACAACTCTCAAGCTTGAGTGTTCAGTCCAGACTTTTTCTTTTTTATTCCCCAAATTCTTATTTTCAACTGCATCATCCTTGGCATCTCCCCTTGAGTGAATAATCCTCTCAAGCTGAAGTTATCCAAGCTGAATTCCTGTTTCCTACTTCCTGCCAACCCTGCAACAACTGTAGCTTCCTCCCATCTTTGGTAGGAGTCCAGTATTCCATGCTTGAAGAGAAGAAAACATCGTGAAGTTATCCTTGATTCTTTTCTCCTGTCCTTCATGTCCAAACAGTGGAGAGATATCACTGGCTTTGACATTCATCTAGAATCTGACCACTTTCATCATCTCTTCTCTTGTCAAACAGAACCAAGCAGCCACTATCTCTTGCCTGGCCTTATGTAGTTGTTTGAGATTCTCCTTGCCTCTACCACTTGCATTTCCACAGTTGATTTCCTCATAGCAGCCAAATTGGTCCTTTGAAAGTTCATGTCTCACCTGTCTGAAAGCATACCAGAAGTTTCCCTTTCTACATCCTAGATCCTTAAGATGGCCACCACAATTTGCCTCCTGTTACCCATATGCTCTTAGTGGCAGTCACAATCAATTTATGCAAAAAATGAAGACTGGTAGAATTCTTACTTCCTGCCATTGTTAGAAGGATTAATTGTGATAATCACATCAGAGTGGAGAAAATGAACAGCTCTTTTATTAATGCTGTTAGTAATTAGAAAGTAAAAAATCAGTGCCCTTACTTTATATATAAAGTATCCTTTATATATTTTTAAACCTTTTCTCGGTATTTCTCATGCCTCTCTCCTCTTTGGTTTTAGCTTTGCTAGTTTATAAAAATTGTGAAATGGTGGTCCTTGCTGTACTGCAGTTCCGTGACACACCACATATCAAACAAAAGATACTGTCATTGTGTTTTCAAGGACCGAAGGCCTTGGTTTTCTTGTCTCTGCACCAACACAACAAGGGCTTTTTCCTTCCAATATTTCACCTGAGAACCTGGAAAAACAAAACACCCAAACAAATCACGTTTGTTGCTATGGCAATGTTAGAAAGGGTGTTAGTACCCAACTAAACTATAAGTACACTTTCTGAGCAGACTGCAAGAAAAGGCACTTGATTTGACCATTTAGAAAACAACAAGAACACTTTCTCTCCACACACTCTCCCCCCCCACTTGTGAGACCACTTATCCTTGTCAATTCTGTTTGATTAATTAATGTTCCAGCAGCAAAGAAATGCCACTCATTGCATATTCTTGGAGCTTGAAGCTGATGGGGTTTGTTTCTCTCAGTTAATTGAAATGCTTCCCACACAAAAGAAGTAATGTCAGCTGGTTCATTTTCCAGAGTACCCACTTACCTGGAGGTCTAGAGCGCAATCATTTCAATATGAGTTGTGACAAAGGATAAAAATGTGTCATTCTTCAATCATCTTATTAAAAAATATTGGAGGATGTTTGAGTTAAGCAGATGGATAGACCTGGGGGAGAAAAGATTTTGGCCCAGAGCTTTGTTGATGATCCTTGAACCCATCTGTTTCTGATGGGAGAGTCCTGCATCTTTGTCTATAGGGCAAGCTGTTCTGGAGTTACATAATTTAGGTGGGGGCAGGAAGAAAGCCTATGCCCTGGAAAGAAGCAAGGTGAAGCCACTTCTTTATGGGAAGAAACCAGTCAAAAATATCGAACTGCTTTCTCTCAGTGCCAGTTCTAGTGCTTGAACTCAGTTTCTCATATTCTCTGACTTTCCTTTTTCCCTCTAGGCTGGTACTCTACCACTTGAGCCATATCTTTACTTCCCCCTTTAGTTTGGTTCTTTGGAGATAAGCGTTTCATGTACTTTTCTGGCTTTTCTGACTGTGACCTGTGACCCTCAGATCTCAGCCTCTCAAGATGCCATCAGTGCCTGGCAGTTCTTTAACTATTGAGTAGAAAACCAGAAATATAAGCAATACAAATAAAGTCTAGTACAGTAAAGGGAATTTGAAGGTATCATTCAATGCCTTCTAGTAGAGCTTTTTGGTTTGCATGATTTTCTGAAACTTGGCAATCACTATCAGATGTTAATTATATAGAAACTTTAATTAGCATCTACTTTAGGGACCCAGGCAGTCTGCAATGACTATGAGGCATGGTGAGAGATGCATGGTTTTCATGGGTTAGTTTCACCCAGCAGCTGCATGTCCTCTGTGCCTGAATTTCCTCTTCTATAAAACAAATGGCATAGTAATAAAGAGAGGGACCCTTGCAAGGTTATTGTAGGGTTTCAATAAGAAGCTAGTTGGAATGCAGTGGGGTCTCCTTTGTTTTTGTGAGATTTCAGGTCTATTAGGGGATGAAACAAACATAAGATCAGGAATCTAACTGCTGTTAGAGCCATCGATCATATAAAGGCAGTACAAATGGTTAAGAGTGCCACAAAGCACAGTGGATAGAAAAACAAGGAGTTGAGATGCATTTTGAGAAGTCTGAATGCTTTGCAGTGGGCAGAATGGTAGAGTTAATGGTAAGAAGGGAAAGTAGGCCATTGCAGGTGGAGAGGAGAGTCAGGTGAGGGGGGAAGCTGGAAAGCCCAGGGCACAATGGGATGACCCATCAGGGTGAACCACCTGGAGGAGGCTGTGTGGAGGATGTTATCAAAGGAGACTGCTGCATCCTAGTTAAATTGAGCTTGCATACCTTCTGAATACTTTTGGTTTATTCTATAAAATATTGGAAGCCCGTGTGTGTGTGTGTGTGTGTGTGTGTGCTCGTGTACACACATATGTGTACATGCACTTGGTTAGTGCTGGTACAGGGGCTTGAACTCAGGGTCTTGGGTTCTCACTTGGCTTTTCTGCTCAAGGATGGTTCTCCACCAGTTCCATTTCCAGGAGCCATTAGAAACAAAACAATAGAAAACAAATGAGTGACAATGACCATGTCTGTGCTTCAGAAAAGTAATTCTAGCTTTGCTGTATCTGAAGGCTTTAGAGAGGGAGATAGTAATAGACTAGGGGAGAATGAAAAGGTTAGTAACTTCCCCAGTTGATATAAAAGGAGAAAAATAATGTATGTGACATATTACCCAGGGAAAGTCTAGGTAGAGTCTAAAGAATCTAGCACCTGGCTGTGAGTGTGGTCTAGTGGTAGATGCTCACCTAGCATGCAAGAAGCCCCGAGTTTGATTCCTCAGTACCACATTCACAGAAAAAGCCAGAAGGGTGTGTGGCTCAAGTGCTGGAGTGCTAGATCAAGTGACTTCAAAGGCTGTCAGTGGCATGGTGTTAAACCTGGGTTTGGAACCCATCTTTTTCAGAGTATGTCTTGAAGTTCTTTGTCTGAATGACACTGAAAAGCCAGAATAAGTCTCCGTAAAGACATACTAGCATGAATTTCTTAATGACTTTTGAACAAAGGCTTAGATGCTCATCAAGATTCGTCTTTTTCCTAGGCACATAGCTAGATTATATTTCTATGGTTCAATATAGCTAATGGAGGAGGAGCTACTCTTCACTCTTAGGTCTGCCTCCAAGAAATCTCTGAAGCCTAAATGCACCTGCTCTTGACCCCATGCATGTGACACATTGGCACAAGACACCATCAATTGCCATGTTGCAGGAACTCTACCAGTCTAAGGCTCCATACAATTTCATAGAACCAAACAGAAAATGTTCCAAACTATTTCTTTGGAAGGAAAAATAGGCTCATATTGCACATGTGCTTTCGCTATATGTTTGGACTTGTAAGTTATTTTATCCTAGGTAATAAATTCATATAAATAATACTCAGCCTGTTAAAGGAATTAATATTCAAAAAAAGTGCAGGCCTACAACATTTTTATGGATCATCATTTTTTTTTAGTTTTCCTTGTGTTCAAACTGAGGTCTCTGATCATACATGACAGCTTGGGAGGGTAGCATTGAGAAATGGGTTGCTGGAAACGAGGCTGTGCTTTAAGGACACCTTTAAACCATCCACTCATTCTTGTGGATGACAGAAAGCAATATGCCTGCTTTAGCTTTGCTTTCTTATCCTGTTGATTTATGGAAGCCTCTGAATTATTAGAATTGCAGCAATGGTTCATTGTTCCTCAGATGCCAATAGACTGTCATTAAAGAATCGACACTCTTGAAGCTGTCCTCACATGCACCCTCATTTGCAAAGGTGCATGTAAGCATTGTGAACCCTAAAATCCCTCTGTGAGAAATCAGGCCAAGCAATCTGGTGTGTTCAGCAAGCAAAGATGGGAGAGAAGGGAAACAGAATGGACAGAGTCTGTTACAGCTGATGGGTGAATTCTTCATCAAAAGTGTGTATAACTGTGATTCTTGATCTGTGTCTTAGAATATATGCATATCTCTTTCCTTCTTTGAGTTCTACAGGATCTCTTATAGCAGTTAGGTTTGTATTATAATTCATTTTTTTTTTTGCCAGTCATGAGTTTGAGCTCAGGGCCTGAGCGCTGTCCTTGGACTTTCTCAAGGCTAGCACTCTACCACTTGAGCCTCAGCACCACTTCCAGCTTTTTTCTATGTATGTGGTACCAAGGAATCGAACCTGGGTCTTCGTGCATTCTAGGCAAGCACTTTAACCACTAGGCCAAACTCCCGGCCCTAATTCTCATTTTTATTGGGGGGGGGTTTGACTTAAAATCAGAGGTATTGAGGCATATGCTTTATGACAGCTCCTCTGGAAAAAATGAAGCAAATTTACTGGATGGGAGGAGCTTACACCCTCTGTATGAACATCTCCTGTCATGGGAGAAAGGCACAGGACTAGGGTCAGAGAAGAATAGATGAGCTTCCAGGGCCTGTGACATTTAAAAATTACAGTCTTTCTGTGTGATCACATATATTTTACTGAAGAGAGGACTCAGAGCTTTTCACTTTGAGGCTCTAGAAACCCCCATGTTAAGAACCATTGTTGAAAAGTCTGCAACTGAAGACTGTCTTGACTTGTGCTTAAGGAACGGAGATTAAAGCTGTGCTGTGGGAACTAGAGCTTAGTAGGAAAGAAAATGGGCTCAGGATCTTAGGCAGCACTTCTGTTTGTGAATATTTTCTACACGAAATGACATGAGTATTATTTCTTCTAGTCCAGGATAATCCCTCTGGCTACATGCCAAGCAGACATATTATCTCGCCAAAAATTATCAGGGAAACCTGCCATTCTGAGAAGCAAATGCTGGGCATTAACAAAACCCCTTGAATGCATCCCAGAGGCTCGTGAAGCTCTGAAGGCTTCTGTCTCATGCTACTGAAGATATGAGGGGAAAGAAACTTTATGCACTTTCCGTGGGAATGTGAATTAGTTCAACCACCATGGAAATCAGTATGGTGGTTCCTCAAAACAACTGAAAATAGTGTTACTATATGATCTTATTGTACAACCCATGGGCAACAAGCCAAAGGAATATAAACCAGAGGCTGTGAATCAACATTTATCGCAGCACGTCACAGTAAGCAAGCTATGAAAACAGTCCACCTACCTTACCACTGGTAAATGATCAAGAAAATGTGGTGTATGCAATGAAGCCTTCTTCATCTATGAAGAAAAATGAGATTTTGTTGTTTGCAGGGAAATGAATGGAACCAGAGCACATCATGCTGAACAAACTCAGCCAGGTCTAGAAGACCAATGTGGCTACAAACCTATGTAAAAAATAGAAATATGTATATATAAAAGGCTGTGTGTATATACATATGTGTATATGTGTGTGACAGAGAAAGTAGTAGGAAAAGAAATTGATTGAAAGTGAGCAATACTGAAATACAGTGTACCTATCCATGAAGATGGTGAAACAACACTCCCTGGAAGCTGTTGGCTAATGTGGGGTAGTGGGGATGAGAATCTCTGGGATGTTATCATATGACTATTTTCCCTTCAAGAAACTGAAGTAAAATGAAAGCATGAAGAATGTATCTTCTTTTAAAAATATTAAAAATAAACATTTTCCCTCTCCTTCACTCTTTTGTAAGTCACTCTTTTCTCCATAATGTCTTATTCTCATGAAGAGTTTCTTTATTTTGATATTGGTCTCTGCCTTTCTAGACTGTTGGTTCATGAGTCAGCTACAAATACATCCTTTGGCCTTGTGGTCAGATCTGAACCGTCACCCTAACTGTATGGTTTAAATATCATTCTTAGAAAGATTCTTGGATGTTTATTGATTCTTGAAAGAACAGAATGGAGTTGAAATCTAATGAAAGAGTGTATGTACATTTGTGTATGTGTTTGTATGAACAGGAGCAAGGGGTGACACAATATAGAGATGACAAGGACTCTATATTCTTTGATTAAAGGATATGACTTTTAGTTCCAAATATGCCTCATGCTGCTCTTAGACTATGAGAATTCAGTTAATCTTTTTGACTATCAATTTCATTTGAAATAATATTTATCTTGCCTGACCTACTCTGATAACACCTTATTGAAACCTAAGGTGATATTTTAGGCAGGAAAGACTAGATTGTGCTGGGATGACCAATGGTCCTAGCATTTAAATTGTATGTAAAAAAAGCATGCAATGTCCAAATGTGCTTTGGATTGCAGAGAGAAGAAATTTTTCTCACTGAAATTTATCAGAGCTTCAAGCTGATGAGTTTCTGTAAAGCTGCATTCTCCTTCCACAATCAGCCATGAACTCCCGTGATTACCACAACAAAAGAACGAAGTTCTGAAGTCAGGCCGTGAGACTTACACAATTAGCCTACAAGTGATATTCATTTCTGCTCACATTTCATTGGTTCAAACTAATCATGTGACTTTAGCCAAACTTTTAAGGATTTGGAAGTGTTTTTTTGTTTTTGTTTTTCTTTTTCCACAATTACTTCACGAACTTTAGAGATACGGGTCAGAAGGAGTATTGCTGAATCTCATCGCTTCTAGTATTCACTCCTCAGCACTTTAGCAGTTCTGGAATTCAATGCATTTCACCATCAACTTCATTTTTAATTACTGTTTGCCATTTGTTTTGCTTTTTTGCTGCAGCCAGACCATACTTCACAATTGGTAGTATCTTAGATTTTATAATATGGCATTTTTTTCATTGTTCACAGCTGGTTGGTCACTGGGTTGTCTAACAGAACTGCATGGGTTTACAAGTTGTAACCCTGAGTTCTAGGGTTTCTTTCCCCTCAGCCTCTTTTAATATATATTTTTTTATACCATTCAAGATAACTCCAGGTTCAGAAAGAATAAAGAAGCTTCTGAGTCTTTTACTCTCTCCTAGCCTGATTCTAATCTCTCCAATGTTACTTCTATTTTTCTGACAATGGACCCTAGGGCTGAGACTAGGTTTTGGAGCTATGCATGTCCATGAAATTTCACAAGACTTCAAAGACAGCATCCTTTTCTCTCATTTCTGTCGGATCACTTCTCAGACATTCAGACTGTCAGAATGAATGCTGATTTTGATTCAAAAATTTCATGCTAGTCGCTTAAGAAGTATGATTCTCAGCTCCTGACTTGCCAAGTTTTCATGTACCTTTGTTTAGAGGGCTAACGCCCACTCCCCCTCCCTTTCTTCTCCTTTCTCTTACCTTTAAAGTCATTGCCTGGTGACAGCAGATGCTGCCTTTTCTGATGTCAGAGAATCTAGCAGAGGCATTTATAGTGCTTATTTTGAATACCTGTGCACTTAAACCTTATGTCTGAACAGAAGTAGGAGGAGAGATTGAGATTGAGGGCTAGAGGCTGTGGAGAATGAAATAAATGCAGGGATGGGCTTCAGACTAAAATTATTTGAGGGATGAAAGGGAAAAGAAAAGGCAGATTTCTCCATGGCTTTCTCCAAGACAAGTGAGTCTTCTTGGCTCTAGGTCATGCTTTATAGACAACACCATGAATAATGTATTTGAGAAAAAAAAGACTGAGATTATCCTTAAACACTATTCTCATTTGCACTTCAGGCAGTCTTTTATGTTTAATTTGCTCCAATTACAGCCAAGATGATAACCTTTAGGAAACTTAATGACTGACTTTTTGGAACATGCTGGTAACACATCCCATTCCAGCCTCATCTTACTCCTATCCTCCACTGCTTGGAGGAGAACTTGGGGTTGATCCTGAGGTCGAAGAGCCTCTGACTTTCAGGCCATGGCTGCTGTCCAGAGCCCCCCTAGCTCGAGCTCTTACTCTGATTTCCTGGGTCTTGATCATTTTCTTTCTCCAGCTTCTGACTTTGTCTGGTTCCATGCATTATGTCTTGTTGAAGGGAGACTTTGGTTTCTTGGTCTGCATATTGCCATGTCTCATCAACTTTTTTTCTGCCCATGTGCTCTGTGAGCTGGCTTGGGCTCTGCACTCCATGTGGTTTACCATGGCCCTAGACTTCTGCTGTTGATTCCAAGTGTGTTCTGGTCCCTTCCTACTAGAACCTCTGGAAGGTTCTGCTGCCTTCCTATGATCCTAAGACCCAAGGAGTATTGGTAGTGCTGCTGATCTACTCTCAGTCCTTGGCTGTCACCACCAGCATGCTGGTAATGCCCCACTCTGTCTCAGCCCCTATTAGGCCTTCCCAGACCTGGATTCTGTCTACAGTCTTCTTTCTCTTTCCCTTCTCAGCTGCTTCTGTTCACTGGCTGTTTGAATGGTGCCAGACTTGGCTTTAGAGTTGGCCTAGGTCTCAGACATTGGCACTACTCCACCACTCACTCGTCTTTACCTAAGCCAATTTCCCTAGCAATAACAATTTGATATAGCAGTGCCTGCCCAATCAAGCATTCAGCACGTAGTTCATATATAATCAATACCAGCAGATTACTAACATAGTAAATAGTGTAATTCTAGGGTTTAGGGCCAAGTCAATTTGAGTTTATTTTTTTCTTCACTGATTAATAAATATTAGTGTTGGTTTCTGACTTCCCGATTGATGTTTTTGGCATTTCTCTGGGATCCCTCTCTATGTCTTGTTTTTCATGTTGTAGATATATGACAGGTGATTGGGAACAACTGGGTCTGAATAAAAGGAGAGGGAATCCTCACTAAGGAATGGGGATAATCTGTAGTTTTGTCATCTAGTTTCATCAGAATATTGTGTAGGTGAGGCCCCAGCTTTCTTCAGCTTAGACTTCCTTTGTTTTGGAGAAGATTTAGCAGCAGGGGTAGGGGAAGTGAAAAATGTGCTTGAAAGAGTGACCTCTCTTGTTTGGACTAAGGAAGCAGTAAGAACCACATTACTTGGGCTGAGAAAGAAGGAAGGAACCATAGACCTCAGGGCAGTTGAAATTCAGTTGCTGTTTTGCCTGGAAAACAAGCCAGTGATTCAGCATCTTCCAAAGTCAGCAGAAGCAGAAGGGAAGAGGGTGCTGGAGGTCCCTGCTTGGATAGGACAAGTTTATGTTTTCTGGACAACAAGCAATCTAGAAAGAGGTGAGTTTAGCATGGAGAAGCGAAACACGCATATAATCCCAAATGCTTTTTGTGTAGATAGTAGAAATCACAGCCTCTCTCAGGCAGGAAGTTTCTCATCACCATGGTTCCAGGGAAGCAGCCATAATAGCTTTGGTTTTTATCTTGCTCTATGTTCACCAAGAGGGAGGCTGCACAGAAGCAGGGAGATGAGCTCAAAGATGAGCTAGATGAGCAGAAAAGGCTTGCCTGACCCAGGACTTAGGGTGTTGGAATTGGAAAGCAGCAGGAGCCACCTAGATTGATGGGAGTACGCATGACCTTAGTCTCACTACAAAGGTGCTCAGGTACCTTTGAGTCTGATGAGTCCTCATCTACAAGGAACTTCTAAAGTTATGTGTAAATATCCTGAGGTTTAGGGAAACATAAATAATCAAGACTCAAAATTCCCCAAGTGCTTGGTTCATAAGTAAGTACATTATAATGTGACTTGTGTTTGGTATGGTTTGGGAATAATTTCTTCTTAAGAGTTTTGCTGTCATTCTTTTATTTTTATTTATTTATTTATTTATTTATTTATTTTGAGTTGTCTCTTTGATACCTTCTCTTTCCTTTTTTTATGTTTCTATTTTTTAAATTTTTTTATTGTAATTAGTAAAAGGGTTACATGATATTTGCCAGATAGAGGGTGCATTAATTCACATACATTGATACCCTTTCACATGTCTTGGTACCCATTTCCCTCCCCCCCCACACCCCCCACCCGTCTTGGTTTTCCCCCCTTCCCTATCAAATTTCAAATATCCAAATACAAATAAATTCAATATATCAGATAACAAAGTGAGATACTATAACAATATGAGATAACCAAGGGACAGCAAAGGAGATGAGAGACAACATAGTACATTAAGGACAACAATCATTCATTATATGTCATTCTTTTATGAAGTAGAGAAATCACTCTTTTATTTGTGTAGTAGAACACTTAAAAAAAGATATACCACTATGGTATATCTTTATGGGGTACAGCATGATGTTTTTAGCACATTTTTATACTATGTAATAATTAACAATGGGATATTTAGGTTAGTCAGCATCCCAAACATTTATCAGAGAAATAATTTTAAATGATCTTTCAGTAAAGCGTGCATTTCCAATTATTTAAATCCTCCTACACAAATCTTTCGGTTTGGTCCTGTAAGAAATTCTACTTCCAGATTTGTAATTCTCTTTGTTTTGGAGCCCCTCACCCTCAAAAAAAGTCTAGTCATGTTGTTTCTCAACAGAATGACAGAACTGCAAAAATGGTTGTACCTCCTCTGTGCCTTTTTGTCAGTAGGGGACCTACTGCAGGAAGTGCAGCCCTGAGTGATAAGAGTGGACCATCTGCAGGGTGATATAGGAGCAAAAGAAGCAGATGTGCCTGCCATAGGCAGACAAAGAAGTTCATAGGACAAGAACCTTGGATTACAACTGCACAGAGCTTACTCCCAAGGGTTTGAGGGATTTTGGATGATCTTACTGTAAAAGTCTCAAAGACTCACAGGGCTATATTAATAGCAGAGGCTTGGAAACTTTGGCTGCCTGTAGCATTGCCCTTTTCAAGAGTAAATCTGGCTCTTAAAATATCTAGAACTTGTACTCGATGTTCTCCCATGATTTAAACCAGGCAAGGAGGCAGTAAATCAGATTAGCATCATTCTGAGGCAGGAGAACAATCTGGAATGTTAATTTTCCAGCTGAAAGTATTGGGAGTTTCTGAGCTTACTTTGCTTTGTTTTAAAGGGAAGGAATAAAAGAGGAAAAAAAACTAAAGATAAGTTGTTTTCAAGGAAACATGTAGGTTTTCGTTCTTGTCACTCGGTGAATAACAATTTGTCTCATATTTCATCTGAAAGAATATATACAGAAAATGCCTTGTAGAGACCAGGGATTTTGTCCATTGGTACCAAGAAAAGATTTGTCTTGGGTTTCTTTGGACAATAGGAAGTTAGTTAGGGACAGTAATTCTCCTAAATTGGGGTAGAGATTTTTTATGTGGCAGCTTCAATAAAGATAATTGTGTTCCAGAGTTTGTTAACCTTTTGTAACAGGAAACATCTTAGTTCATTTCCCAAGTAACATGTAGGGCTCTGGTGAATATGTTAGTCTTTTTCTTTTTTAATTGCAATGTGGACTTTCCTTTCAGGAGAGCATGTCTCTTTTGCCCTTGAGAATTGTCTCTATGTAGAGAATGACATTTATGTGATCCTGCACAGACCCAATATTCCCAGAACATGGGCGCTGAGCAATGTTTCTGGTGCTGAACATGACTGGGAGAGAAAGGCTGGGAGATAGCCAAGGCACAGCCTGGCTCTGTTGTTCACTACATCTGTGGTCTTAGTCCAGTGAATCCACGGAGCTTCAGCTTCCTGACTCATAAACTTGGAATTACGACAAGATTTTGGAGAATGGATGTGACGATCTGGGTGTTTAAGGCTAAAGTGCTCAACAAAATGTCTGGCTCATCTACGACTTCATCAATGTGGTAGGCTCACTCCAAAGATAATTCTCCTGCTAAATAGTTGTGGTAGCCTGGTTTTGTGAACTTGCTGATTGAAGCTGGAAGGAAGAAAAATGAACTCTATCAGAAAGGGGGATGTTAAGCATGGAATTCTCACCTACTTCCCCAAGACATTTGGAACATTATTCCAGTTCCCTTCCGTGGGAAATGCCAGATTTAAACACAGGACTCTGAAGTCTTTTCTGGGATCATAAGAATTGTAGGCTAATTGCAATGTCAGAGAAAGGCCTTATGAATAATGACTTCATTCAGCATCTACTCTTAGGATAACTAATCAGCATAATTTTGTGAGCCTTCACTGGCCTTTTAGCAGCAACAATTTGATTCCGTTGCTTGCAAAATGCTCATTTTCATGATATTCTTCTTTCTCTTAGATTTTTTTAAAAAAAATTTAATTATTTAAAGGCCTGAAGACATTCTTTAAAAAATTATCATGATTCTTGACGCACTAGTTTTGATTATTTATGTGTTATAATTAATGGGTAGAATTTTATACGACTTGGAGCAGACCCAGCAGTGCAGCAACTCTCCAGCTCCATTTCTTATCACTAGGCTCTTGTTGGTAGGGAAGTTATGTGATAGAACCAGTAACATTTTAATCGAACTAAAAAAAGGGACGATCTATAGACTGAAGAAAACACTGGAGTTTGGGTGACCAACTCAGTCAGCACCAGAAACACTGAAAGTCTTATATTCTGGGAGATTGCTCCATTCTAGGCAAACAGAAACAGGTTTTCTGGAATTGTCCCGCTTTAAAAACAAGAAGCTCTATATCCATAGAGCTATTGGTCTTGGGAAAATGAGGGTAATTGTTAACTTTAACAGGAATATAGAAACCCAAGTTCTTGTCCAAGTTAAAAGTCTTCAGGGACTTGATACCTTGCGTTTAAGGGCAATTTGTTATTAGAACTCTTCTTGTATGTCTGGGCATCAGAGTTTTCTCTGCTGGGAATCTCGTATTCAGTCTGCTTTGAAAGGCCATGTGAACTGATGTAGGCTTCAAATTAGATAGATGCAATCATGGACTTCTGGATCCAGTCTTAGAATTGCAAGGAGATAATGTTCATGAATATTAGGTCACTGAGGTAAGCAAGTGTTCCTGTTACAAATCAAACATTAGGAGAGAGTATCTTTTGTTTAGGAGAACATTGCGAACTGGTAGTATTTCTACAGCAGTAAGACTGAAGTCTTGGTTATAACTTTGGAATTAGGACTTATTTATAATGGAATAAAAAGTCAAGATTAATCATATGTACAGAGCTGGTCTGAAACGATACTGCAGAGTTGGGAGCTGGAGTTGAGAATGTGGGTTCTCAGTGGACCAGTGATCACTCAATATAGCCTTAACTTTGCAATTATATACTGGGCTCTACACTCAGAATCTAGATGCAAATGGGACATGACAGATACAAATGGCCTCGTCTTCAAAGAGAGCACTGTCTTGGAGGGACATAGAATAGAAATTAAATGACTAAAAACAATGTGGCAGGGGCTATACAGGAGCCACATGCAGGTAGAGGTGGGAGGGTTAGGGAAGAAAAGATCAATTTCAGTATTGCGCTTCAGATACCAATTGGTAACCTTCTCTGGAACACTTGCCAGTCCATAGTCCCCAGGAGATCTCTGTAGCCTGGGGCCACCTGATATTTGTAATTACTATGCATGGAAAAAATAAATATAATAAGAATGATTTGAGCTTACATTTGAGTTTTCCTAGAATCCTGCATCCAACTTAATAAGGCTCTTTTCCTTATTAACTGGCAAGTTATTCTGTGCATACATTACAAATGCATCATTTTAAACTCCAATGGTTTTTTTCTTAACCTGCTCTCTACAGTGGAGAGTAGGCCTTTTATTTTGAATGACTGTTTTCACATTAAATAGCAGTAATAGAGTGACTCCATGTGAAGTTTCCATTAAAAAACAGATTCAAGTATAGCTTCATGGCTAGTGGTACAATATGTTTTGATAGGAAGTAATGCAGGTTGCTTGATTTTAACTCAAGGAAGTTTGTGTTTTGTGGTTTAAAATAAGAAGATTTGAAATTTATAAAGGGCTTTCCTTTCCCTAGGAACAGGAAACATATCACATATTGTTGATTTGCCTTCCTAGCCTCCTTGAGAGGCAGAAGTAGGACTAGCCCTTGTGGAAGGTGTGGGGTAAAACATGTGCATTGCCCAGAAAGATCTAGTTGAGGCCCTTAGCCTGGACAGTTTCAGTGCCTTTCCTAATGTGCTTAGGAAAAATCCCCATGACTCCTTCACAAATTCCCGAGAGCTCTGAAAGTAGCAAGGGGAGCCCGAAGAGCAGAGAGGGTTGTGCTGGCTTCAACAGGAGAAAATCCATTTTAATTGAAATCAGAGATGTCTTTTGGGGATCTTAGGGTTTGAATTCAGGGCTTTGTGCTAAACTAAGTATTGTACTATTTGTGCTGTGTCTCCAGGTCTCTTTTTGCTTTATAGTTTTCAGACAGGATCTTGTACTTTTCACATAGGTAAGCCTTGGACAACAATCTTCCTACCTGCACTTCTTGCATGGTTGGGGTTAGTGGCTTGAGCTACCATGTCTAGCTTATTGAACATGATCATGTGGATCTCTGCTTCCTATGTAGCTGGGTTTACAGCTGTGAATAAACCATGTTCAGCTTGGGTCACTGTATTTTTGGAATATCTTATGGACTTAAAATGGCCTCTCCTTCCCCCTCCCTCTTCTCTGTTTCCCCTCCCTCCCTCGTACTCTCCCCCATCCCTCTCCTCCATTCCACCTTTCTCTAGGGAAAGAATGGGAAAAGGATTAGGGCAATTTATTTTTGCCAGCCCTGGGACTTGAACTCAGGGCCTGGGCACTGTCCTTGGACACTTTCTGCTCAAGGCTAGTGCTTTGTCACTTGAGCCACAGCACCATTCATGCATGCTAGGGGAACACTTTACCCCTAGGCTATGCTTCCGGTCCTAAGGGCAATTTTCAAATTGAGGAAGTGAGAAAACCTGTCTTTTCTACTGAATTCTCCAGGGAGTCAGCCCAGGACAGTGTGGTTCAAATCCTGGATCTGCTAGCTACGACTTGTTCAATCTTAGACTTTGAAGTCTAGGCTTCAGTTGTATCATCTTTAAGATGGGACAGCAATGGTATCTATCGCTTAAGGCTGGTCTCAGGACTAAATGCTAGGATAGTGCTAGACACGATGATTAATATTTGCTCTCATCTTTGACTTACTCGTGTCCTTGGGGAACTACTTGTTGCATGTGTTTGTTATGGCTGCCTTCCCTTCTGTCTGGTACCATTAGGCTCTCAGCCTCTTCTGCTCATTTATCAGTCTATCATTTCCTATCTTCACAGAATGTAGCAGCTACCTCTCTTTTACCTCTCCTTTCCAAATCTGAGGTGCTGTGCTCTTGTCTTTGGCTCCGTTTTCATCAACTATGATTTCACACACATTTTCAGCTTGAAGGCTATGGTAATACCTGCGGGTTGTTTCTGTGTCCTGGAATCAGTCTGTGTCATTACCTTGAACTCAAAGCAGCAGCTACAAGGTCTGTTTTCTCATGGGTCTCTGTTTCCATTCTTTGCTGATAATGTGTGTCTACTCTCTGAAGAGTCAGCATCATCTCTCTTAGTAGCAAAGAGAAAAGCCAAACAGGAGTTGAGTAATTCTGCCTTCTGGTGATGACTGGGCAGCAGTGTTGTTTCTCCTTCTGGAATTGCTACCATGCACAACTTGTATATAACTTTCTGGTTGTCTCTGTCATGTCATACGAGGCTTCTTAGCTGCTGCATCTCCTAACTCTGCCTGTGGGGCTCTGTAATTACCTTTTTTTTTTGCCAGTCCTGGGCTTTAGTTCAGGGCCTGAGCACTGTCCTTGGACTTTCTCAAGGCTAGAACTCTACCACTTGAGCCTCAGCACCACTTCTGGCTTTTTTTTTTCTATGTATGTGGTACCGAGGAATCGAACCCGGGTCTTCATGCATGCTAAGCAAGCACTTTAACCACTAGGCCAAACTCCCGGCCCTGTATTTACCCTTTATTGTTTAGTTTGTTCAGTATTTTATTTTGTCTGCTTTCCCCCCCTCCTTATTCCTATGGTTGTCTTTGTTCTTTGGGTCCTTTCAATTTAACATCTTCATTTATCTGTACAATGAGTTTTCATCAGAGATACACCTTGCATCATTTTCTACTCCCCTATTTATCTCTTTCCTCACGGTTTCATGAAGTTTCACAATTCCATTATAAATATAAATAAATAATACATCAGAATATCTCTTATTTATTATTTATTTGGGCTCTTTCTTATCCATCCTTACCTTTTATGGGCCCCTCCCCAGTCAAGATATATTTCAGCTTCCTGATGCCCATTTTGATGAATTGCCTGAATTATTGTTCAATGGATTTATATCATGGGATCTCATTCCTGTGTATACCATATTTTAACCATTTTGATCACATATATAAATATGATCCTGTGTGTTTAAATTTATGTTTATATGTGAGGCCTAACTGCCACATACAGAAAACATGTACCCTTTGTCTTTTTGAGCCCATATTTCTTCTCTCAATATTATATTTTCCAGATTCATCCATTTTTCAACAAATGAATAATATAATACAATTTCATCCTTTTGATATATATGTGTATGCATATGTACATATACACACACACACATACACACACATATATATATATATATATTCTTAATCCATTTTGTTGATCCACTCATTGACTCTAGAGCCAGATGGGATGTGTCTATAACTTGGCTCTGATCATAAGATGATCATAATCTTTTGAGAAACTTCCACCCACACTGACTTCAATAGTGGTTGTATTAATTTGTATTTCCATCAGCAGTTAAGGGTTCTTGTTATCCCCTCCTTCACATCCTCAATATTTGTGGTTGTTTGTAGTCTTGGTGATGGTCATTTTGAGTAGAGTGAGATAGAATTTCAGAGTTGTTTTGATTTGCATTTCCTTTGGTCTTGGCTATAGAGAAATAGAAATACATTGCATCTGGGAATGTGTTTGCTGATATACTGAACACAGAGTTGGGCAAGTTTATTCAGTATCAATTTCTAAATGTCATGTTTGTGTTATGGTGATTTGTTCTTGCTTTGTGGAAAAAGTTGTTGGTTCCTATCCTATTTCCCAAGTCAGAAAAAAATTTACAGTGATGCACTTTCCAGTTGAGGTCCCTAGTCTAAAGGAGATTACATGCTACAAATTAAAAGACATTTTTTTTTGGTGACTAGCTTAGCACCCAGGACAAGAAAGTGATTTTTTATGAAATGTACATGGCAGACACTTTAAGGTCCCAGCCTTCTGTTCCCAACTCACCTCCCACTCAAAACTCTAGACATACTGAACTGTTTGCTCCCTTAAAAATATGTCCTGTTCTCTCCCACTTCCTTGTCTTTGAACATGTAACTTTATCAAGATTTCCCCTCCTCCCTTTCCATCTGAGTCATTCTTATCTTGACTGTGGGGGCAGCCCACATTGGGTTTTATCTACTTTTTAATGTGCGTTGGCAGAATTAAATTCTCCATGTTAAATTTTTGGAAGGAAGTGGATGTTTAAAAATTCAAACCATCAGTACCTTGTTTGGGATAACAGATCTGACTATCTTTTGACAAGCCATGTAGGTAGTTAGAGACTTTTTCTGGGTATCTATTGAGTTAATAGAGTTTGCTTTAAAATGGTTGCTTCAGTGCATACATATCATATCCTGAGGAAATTTCTGAAAATGTACTAGTTTAGTGAGAATTTAAAGAACTTCGGGGAATAAGTCAGATTTGAAAGTTCCCAACAACGTAATTAGTATTGCACACATGTTATGTCCAAACCCTTGTTTTTTTTGGGAACAGGCTGACTTCACAGAGTGCCTTCTTAATTAAGGGAAGACAAATCTTCCATGGAATTAGTTTTCTCTCCTCTTCTTGGACAAATCTCAAGAGACCCACTTCAGCTTTCTGAGCCTCAGTTTCTTCAGCTGAAAAACTAGAGGTTTGTCCCTGCTTAGGGCCTTTTCAACTTTGCCTATAAATTAGCTGCAAACCTTTCCTTTTTTTTAAAACTGTATTTTATTGGCAGGGTAACATATAGAGAAGTTATAGTTACATTCATCAGATAGTGGGTACATTACTTCTTTTTTTTCATAATTTTTTTATTTCAATGCATAGAGGGGTTACAGTTATATTTGCCAGATAGAGGGTGCATTACTTCTCACATATTAATATCCCTTCTTATGTTTTTGTCCCCATTTCCCTCCCCCCTCACCTCCCCTCATCTTGTTTTCCCCCTTCCCTATCCTATTTCAAATAAACAAATATGCATATATACAATATATCAGATAACAAGGTAAAATACCGTAACAATGTGAGATAACCAAGGGACAGCAAAAGAGATGAGAGATAACATAGTACATGAAGAACTACATGGACATTTGGTCTTAACACAGCTCTCATAGATATTTACTTATTTATCCAAAACACGAATCAATGATGTCAGCAGGACTCTAGAAATAGAATTCTTAACTTGTATTTACTAGATTCAGAGCAGTAGGGAAGAAAAACACTGTAATTCTCTAAAAATGTTTACTCTTGCCTTTTAAAAATGTAAGATTTATAATATAATTTAAAATAAAATAGTAAGATATACAGCAAGTGGTGTCTACCAGATTAGTTTTTATAATCACAGTAGCTTTCTGTTTTCTCAAAAGAACCAAAATGAAGTAATATTAAGTCTAGTGAAAATACTAGAAGATGTATACTAGGGCTTATGAAAATTGGTCTGGTTTTTGGTATTATACAAGATTAAAGCATATTCTTCTTGCTAGATCTTTGGAACAGCGGAATAAAGTAGCTATATTCAGACCTTTAGAGTTGTAAGAAATGGTTGGAATTTTGGCTGAGATACACACACACACACACACACACACACACACATATACACACATATGTATATATGATCAGTTGTGGGGTTTGAACCTAGAGGCCTGAGTGCCATCCCTGAGGTCTTTTGCTCAAAGGTAGCACTCTAAACTCTGGGCCACAGGTGCCACAACTGACTTTTCTGGTGGTTAGTTGGAGATGAGTTTCAGGGATTTTCCTGCCAGGGTTGGCTTGAACTGCAATCCTTAGATCTCATCCTCCTGTGTAGCTAGGATTAAAGGCCTGAACCACCAGTACCTGGCTTGAGAGAATATTAAGAAAACTTCATTTATCCTAATAAGAGTTTTAGATACATTCAACTAGAGGATATCACCAAGAAAAATACTGTAATCTAGCATATAACTAGCAATTTTCAAGATGCCCTGGATAAAAATTACTTACTTTTATATTTACATTTGTAATTTTGAAAACACTAGCGCTGATAATGATCCTTGTCTTACTGTATGTAGAATTGCTCAGAGTTGTTTTGATTTGCATTTCTACATTACTTCTTGGACACTGATACCCCCTCTCATGTTTTTGTCTTACTTTCCCTCCCAATGATCTTGTTTTCTCCTTTCCTTTCCCTATTTCAAATAAACATATATACAATACACCAGGCAACAAAGTCAGATACAGTAACAACATGAGATAAACCATGATGGGGGGAGAGAAAAGACATAAATTCACATAGTATATTAAGAACAACAATCACAAAGATAAATCTCTTGTTTCCATATCCTAAAGGCCTTTTCCTTTTTCTTACAAAAATAGCTTCCTAGTAGAAATGACTAACTTATTTCTGCGATGAATACTTGTGGGATCTTACTGTATGCTTGTTAATAAGTTTATAACCAAGCAAGTTTTATGATGTCTGTAGTCTGGGGCAAAGGTTGAGAAACTTTGTATAAATGGACAAATCATCAATATTTCTGCCGACTCAACTTTGTCATTAACATGTAGCACATTTACCGTTAACAGGTAACATGTAAGTGAGTAACAGGTAACATGTAAATGAGTAAGTAAACATAGGATTTACAAAAGTGGATTGTGGGCCCAATCTGGCTCACGAAATGGAGAAAGTAGAGATATTTGATAGAAATGTGAGCAAGTAGATACATGATATTTGCATGATAACCAGTGCCAGTTTCACTGAGATGTACAATTCATGAGAGATACAACATTCACTAGCAACTAATTGGACAATAATGACAATCCTTATTTTTCATAGGCTTAAATAATGCTTAGGTAATGCAGTGCCATGAAACCTCACTAAACTAGGTTAAGGAAATTCTAGACTTCAGTGAAATAGAATGAAGACAAGGAAAGCTGTCAGTGACAACACAGGATCAGACACTCGGATAGGGCATGGGCTGTGTCACCTTGAAGCCACCTCATTTGAACCATGCTGAGGAAGGGTGGTCAACATGCCTTATCCTAGCTTGCAAGGTAAAGGGCTACGTCAAGTCAATGGATTTCTACAGGGAATGGGCAGTTTGCAATCATAATTTAAATGTACCAGAGCTAGTGATGTGGTCAGGGGTAGAACACTAGCCAGCCATGCAAGGCTCTGTCTTCTTTCACTGCTCTCCTCTCCACTCCCAAAAGTATGCTGTTCAGTTACATATAGATTAATTAACAATAGTCTAACCATTTCTGCTTTGCTCCTGTTCAGTCTACTGTAATTTATGAACATTGTGAATCACTGAAAAATGAACACGACTCAGGAAAACAGCTTTAATCACTTAAAAATAAAATTTGGGAGAATTCAAATGTATTTGCTCTTTGTTATTGATGTAGAGACCAAAGGCAAGGAAAAAGGTTCATTTACTTTGTGGCACGAGGCTGCTTCAAGAAAAAAACAAGAGCAATTTAAGCATACCATTTTTGTGCAGAGGTGTATTTGCAGACCTGTCCAGGAGACTTACGAGGAGCAAAGACAGCAATTCCACTATCCAGAGATCATTTTGCAGCTCGGTAGCTGTAATGGTGACACTGCGTTACTCTGCAGTCAATTTTGGTTCTTTTCTTTTTCTGGCCAGTTCTGAGGCTTGAACTTAGGATCTGTCCTTAGCATTCTACCACTTGAACCACAGCACCACTTCCAACCTTTTCTATGTATATGGTACCAAGGAATTGAACCCAGGTCTTCGTGCATGCTAAGCAAGCACTCTACCACTATGCCAAATCTTGGCCCACAATTTTGATTCTTTCCTTGGGTGCCAGCCAGGTTGGTTTGGGACGGAGGGAGGGTGACTAAGGTCTTGGCCATGCTTCTTGTTGTGGCCTTTCTCTACCTTGTCCACTGCATCAGGCCTGTTGGGATGATGGATTATAAAACCCCAACTCCTCAATAAAGTGTCTGGATAAAGAACGCTTTACACTTAGACTTCTTGTTGGGCGGAGCCTGCAAGCAGATCCACAGTGATGACTGGCTCCATGCGAAATAGCAGCAGCTTCCCACATGAAAGTCAGCAACCTGACTCCATCACAGCGGGCAAAAACCCTGCAATACACATTGAGAACTGAGCATCTTTCCTTCCCTTTGCTTCAGTTGCTATAGCAGACACCCAAGGATGCTGAACCACGAATCTTTAGTCGAAAAGAAATGGATATTTATTTTTCTACTATGGGACATTTTATATATTTGATAGCACTCTTTATAATACCTAATCTGGTAGGAAGGATTGCATGTTAAAACTTACTAGGAAATAAAGCTCAGAGAAGCTAAATAGGTTAAGTAATTTGCTCCAAATTGTAAAACTAATAAGTAGTAGACTAGGGATTTAAATACAGTTGTAATTCCAAAGATTCTTTTATACTCAGCAAAAGAATTCAATGAAAAAAATAGCTAAGTGATTTTCCTAGGAATACAAATAAAAAAATAGAATTATAACCTGGGAACTAGCATCAAGCTATTTCCAGACAGGGAAAGCAAGGACTCTTCCACTTTGGGAAGTGGGAAAAAGGCAGAATTTGGATCTTATTCCTAAAGATTCTGATTGAATTATCCAGGGATGCTACTTAGAAGTGGTGAGTTTTAAGTCTGTCTGTCTGATCCAGAGTTCAGTCAGCCAGGGTTTAGAACAATGGGTCTTAAGAGGTTATATGTTGTTGTAATAAGGATCAGCATCTTTTATTTTAGGTTCATTTGGCTGTTGTTCATGGGAGTCTTAAAAATACACATATTTCTGAGACAGAAAGGAGATAACCAGTAGAGTTTCTGGTTATAGCAACTTTTCTGTTGTACAAGTCATATTAAATTTCATGGCTTAATGTAAGTGCCAATGCTGGTTTGATGCCCTTCCAGACTCTGTCTCTGAGGGACTTGTCGAGTATGCTCATAAAGCATTTTAAACTATGAATTTGGGACTTAGCATTTGGGATTTTTTTTAAGAAAGAAAGTATGACACTGCAATAGAAATGATGGAATGCACACTTTCAGAAAGGCCAGGAGTTGGTGATACCAAGCTTGCAAAGTTTTTTTCTTGATTTAAAAAAATAAATGTATTATTTAAATAGTTGTACAGAGAGTTTATTCCGTAAGCAGGTGTTGAGAACAACCTGTCTTCATCCACGTCAACCCTTCCATCATGTTTCCCTTCGGTTCCCTCCCACCCTTACCCTCACGTTACATAATTCAATTTTTACATCATGTACATTGAATATAATGACTGCAATTGCATCTTGATGCTCAATTCTGGAACCACTCCTCATTTAGTAGAACATGAGTTTAGATGGAGTCTCAGGGTAAGGACTTGCAGGAAAGCTTCATCTGAATTCAGAGGGTATAGGAATAGTAGACCTGCTGGCACTCACTGTCGTGTTGTGTCTGGTTCTTTTCTATCAGCTCAGCTGAGGGATAACAGCAACAATGCAAACAAGCTGTCCCTGGACTGGTGGCAGTAATGATGGTTTTCAAAAAGAATAGCTCTTAGTTAAGGACCTAGTGTAATGGTGGCAGTTTCCAGTGAATAAAGCAGATTTACATATATTCAACAGTGGTTTGATTGCAAAATGACCCGAGTTCTTTACTTTTTCCTGTATACACATCCTTTGCAATGTAATTTTGCAGTTTATCTCCTGAGCCCTTGAATCTGGGCTGGCCTTATAACTGACTTTCACTAACAGAACATGGCATCTACGATGTGTCAGGTCAAGCCTGCAGGAGCTGAGACACCACTGGGAACAGAGCCAGCCAACATTTATCTGGCTAACCACCAGACACACGGTTATGTTAAGGTGATTAAAAATGCACCAGTGTGTATACATGTAGATTTGCAACTGCTTAGGCTTCTCACAGGTCCTAGGGAAATAATGTAATAGATTTTTAATGTCATGATGTTACTGTGACAAAGGACAATAAAAACATATCCTTCTGTAACTGTAAAAATAACCATCACCAGCTCGGTATTGGTGGCTTATGCTTATAATCCTTCCTGCTCAGAAGGCTGAAACCTGAGGACTGGAGTTCAAAGTCATCCTGGGCAGGCAAGTCCATGAGACTCTTATCTCTAATTAACCACCAACAAATGCAAGTGGTGTTGTGGCTAAACATGGTAGAGCTCTAACCTTGAGCAAAAGAGCTTAGGGACAATGCCAAGGCCCTGAGGTAAGGCTCCATGATCAATAAAAACACAACAAAAATAACCACCATTATCCCTTTCCAGATGACCCCAGGGGTATTTTACAAATAAGGATCAGAATAAATGGACTCCTTTATACACTGCTTATTTTTTTATTAAAGAATTTATTAACATTGATTTTTGCATCATATTTCAAATGATGTATTTAACAAACAAGTATTCAAGAAGGGAATCTCTATATACAATAACTGGCAGTTAGTTTTTAGAACCCTCAAAATATTTTCTATTCACCTTCAATATTCTTTACTTTCAATGCCAAGTACTCTATAGTGCCCAACTTTCATTTGTCAGTTGCTGTGTATTTGAGAATACCATTTTATTCGTTCATTTCTACTTTATCTAACTAAAATTAATTCAGGTTTTTTTTTTTGGTACTGAGACTTGAATTTAGGGCCTCATGCTCTTTTTGCTGAAGGCTGGTACTCTACCCCTTGAGCCCCAGATCTACTTCCAGCCTTTTGCAGATTAATTAGAGATAGAAATTTCATAGCCTTTTCTTCCCTTGGCTGGCTTCAGACCATGATCCTCAGATTTCAGTCTCCTGAGCAGCTAGCATTACAGGCATGAGGTTCTTGTTTGTGTTGTGTTGTCTGGTTGTCCTGGCTTGTTTATTATGTCCCAACACTGAGATGATTTTTCATCATAAACTTCCCTAACCCAGTGCCCAGATGTGTGTTTTGAAGCCCAGTGTTCAGATATGTGGGAATTTATCAACCATACCTCACCTGTAAGGTGACTACAGGTGTGGGAGATACAGGGAAGAAAACCACAGTAGAGGCGCTTTGGAGAGGAAGGAAAGAGATATCAAGATTATTTGTGGAAACAATTACTCAGCACTGCTGGCTTCATCAGAATGTCTTTTAGCTCAAATTTGGAAACCTACTATTAATCAAGTTGCCTTGGGAAAGATCAGTACTTCTCTCAGGGTACTGCTTTTTGCATCGAAAAGCAGATGTTTTGCTAGATAAGAAAGAAGCATTTTAAACTACAGCAAGCAGAGTTTAGTCAGCAAGAAATACTAAATTAAATTTATCGTCACAGTTATGGTTTGTCCTTCTGGAATTGTTTATTCCACTAACACAGGTCCTGGTCCCTAGCCTCTAGCCTTCTGAACTTGCTGGCCATTCTAGTGTGGACCAAGCTTTTCTATCACGTCTAGCTTCAATGCATCTAACCTTTAAAAGTCTGATGATTTAACCTATGGTAGTGTGGGTATAATTATATGCCAAGATTGTTTTTTTTTGTCACAAAAATGATAGCAAACTTTATGAGGAAAGGAATACACTTTCAATAGACTGAAAAGGAGTCATTTCTAAGGTGAGATCTGTTAGAAATGTTGATCTTTTGAAAAAATGAGCAATTGTGGATCAAAATCATATGTTTTGAAAACCATTCCTTTAGAACTGTGGCTTTTCATATCTGTAAGATTGTATGAAATTTGTTTTTTTAAAATATAAACTCTTGGGGCTGGGAGTTTGGCCTAGTGATTAAAGTGCTTGCCTAGCATGCACGGAGACCTGGGTTCGATTCCTTGGTACCACATATATAGAAAAAAGGCCGGAAGTGGTGCTGAGGCTCAAGTGGTAGAGTTCTAGCCTTGAGAAAGTCCAAGGACAGTGCTCAGGCCCTGAGCTCAAGCCCAGGACTGGCAAAAAAAATATAAACTCTTTCACATCTCATTAGGTGACAAAATTGAATATCAGTTTGAATTGAAAATGACTTCAGTGGAATGTTCTGGACTTTTCTTTTTAAAGAAAGTTTAGTGGGAGAGAAACAAAACACACATTTGCTTTGTAGCTGAAGATCATTTTTTTTTGCTTTTCCTATATAACTGTTAGCTAAGGAAATGAGACATGGAAAAGACATGGAAGTATGACTCAGGTGAACGAGTCACATTTCTCCTTTCTTTAAATAGCAGGGAGATTGAAATACAGGTAATCTTGAAATAGGAACACAGGATGGGACTTTGAGCATCATGTAGGCTTCATGTTCAATCATGCAGACTTTTGTGGCCTTCCTCTTATTGTTCAATCCTTTCTTCGAGGGGACACTCATTACTCAAACAGGCAGCACATCGTTACAGCACTGCACATTTTATTACAAAAGTTGTAATTAGCTTTTTGATTCTATTCTCTGCAAATCACCATTACTGGGGTGGACAAAGGTAATGAAATGATCTGACAGTAGACCCAAGGGTAGAATTAAGGCTCTTTTATACATACTTTACAGTTATGGTGGGACCAAGTTATCTGACCTTTGCCTACGAGTTTTCATCCTTTCATCTGATGTCCAGGGACATCATATATTGGAGAGCAGGGTTAGTATATATTTAGGCATTTCCTAGAAAGTCCCAGGTGCCTTGAACTCAGCTTCAGCAGCAGAGATGAACATGTAGGATGTTGTTCTCTAAATTTAGTCATAAAATAGTTGGCATGGTGGGGTGTGAGTTGTGTGTTTGTCTGGATGTGAATTGATATTAGACACAATTTGGGTGACCTGAACATATGTTCATCAGCTTAAAAAAATCTGCTTTCTGGTGCAGGTTAGACCATAGATTCAGGCATTTCCTTTTTTATTGTAATTATTAGAAGGGTTACATTATATTCACCAGATAGAAGGTGCATTACTTCACAAACATTGATACCCTTTCTCATGACATTGTCCTTGTTTCCCTCCTCTCTCCCCCGCTCCATTTTGATTTCCCCCCTTCCCTATCCAATTTCAAATAACCAATTAAGCACATATAAAATATATCAGATAACAAGGTGAAATATTGTAACAATATGAGATAACCAAGGGATAGCAAAAGAGATAAGAGATAGCATAGTATATTAAGGACAACAATCACTCATTATATGGCTTTTGTTTCTTTATCCTGGAGGTCCTTACATTTAGTGTCATACTATTTGGCCTTATGTCTCTAGGTTTTGTTATTTTGTAAATCTCTGCTAGGAAAGCCCAAGGTTTCATTTTGACAAATGAGGGAGATTCTTGGGCCTATGTTCCTTTGAGTCTGGCTTACTTCACTAAATATGATTTTTTTCTAAGTCTTTCCATTTTCTAACAAACGGGGCGATGTCATTCTTTCTGACAGCAGCATAGAATTCCATTGTGTATAAATATCACATCTTGTTGATCCGCTCATCAACTGAGGGACATCTAATTGGTTCCATATTTTTGCTATGGTAAATAGTGCTGCAATGAACATCATTGTGCTAGTGGATTTAATATGTCCTTGTTTCTGGACGATTGGGTAAATGCCAAGTAGTGGAATTGCTGGGTCATAGGGGAGCTCTATGTTTAGTGTTTTGAGGAACTGCCATACTGCTTTCCATAGTGGTTGAACGAGTTTGCACTCCCACCAACAGTGTAGTAGTGATCCCTCCTGGCCACATCCCCTCCAGCATCTGTTGTTATTAGTTTTCTTGATCCTGGCTATTTGATTTGCATTTCTTTTATGGCCAGAGATGTGGAGCATTTCTTCATGTGTCTATAGGCCATTCTTATTTTTTCTTCAGAGAAGACTCTCTAAGTCTTTGGGCCATCTTTTAATGGGATGGTTGTTTCTTTGAAGATTAGTTTTGGAGTGATTCAATTTTTTGAGCTGTTGATATAGCTTAGATCTGAGGCCTTTGTCTGTTGTATGGTTAGTGAAGATCTTCTCCCATTCTGTAGGCTTCCTAACTAATTTACTAGCTATGTCCTTTGCCATACAGAAGCTCTACAGTTTGATGCAGTCCCACTTATCCAGCCTTTTTCTGATTTGTTGTGTTTCTTGGTCCTTATTAAGAAAGTTTCGACCTGTGCCAAGGAGGCCTATTGTATCTTCTATTCCTTCTTGTAAAGTTTTCAGTGTGTCGGTTTTTACCTAGAGGTCTTCGATCCATTTGGAGTTAATTCTAGTGCAGGGTGACAAAGAAGGATCCAACTTTATTTTTCTGCAGGTGCTTAACCAGTTCTGCCAGCACCATTTGTTGAAGAGACTGTCTTTCTTCCATTCTATTTTTTTTTGGCTCCCTTATCAAAGATTAGGTGGCCATAGGTCTGTGGTTTAAGATCTGGGTCCTCAGTTCTATTCCATTGGGCTTCAGGCCTGTTCTTGTGCCAGTACTAAGCTGTTTTGGTCACTATAGCTCTGTAATAGAGTCTAAAGTTTGGTATTGAAATTCCTCCTGCATTGTTCTTTGTGCTAAGAATTGTTTTTGCTATATGGGGTCTTTTATTATTCCATATGAAATTTTGGATTGCCTCCTCTATTTCTTTAAAGAATGACATTGGGATATTGATGAATATTGCATTGAATTTTTAGATTGCTGTTTTCATGATGTTAATTCTCCCAATTCAGGAGCATGGGAGATTTTCCCATTTCCTCAGTTCTGCTTTAATTTTCTTTTTCAGGGTTTTAAAGTTTTCATCAAAAAGATCCTTTACATTCTTAGTTAAATTAATTCCTAGGTACTTTATTTTCTTTGAGGTTATTGCAAAAGGAGTTGCTTTTCTAATTGTTGCCTTGTTCCTCTCATTGTTAACATACAGGAAGGCAGTTGATTTTTGAGGGTTAATTTTATACCCTGCTACCTTTCCAAAGTCTTGAGATTCAGGCATTTCTATCTTTTCAGAATATCTTTAGTAAGGTTTTCTTTTGTGGCAACCGGTTATAAGTTTCCTTCATAAGGTTAAAAACATGTCAATCCCTTTGTACATATAAATGGATTCTGGGTCAAAATGCTGAATTTTATGTAATGGAAGGGAATCTAGGCTATATTATTTTTTGTATTAAAGGCTTTCTGGATATTAATAAATTCAATTTCCTTTTCTTGGATTCGCCAGAAAGACCATACTTTCCAGCATCATGTACACTGGAGTTTGTTTTATGAAATACAGATGTGTATTGTTTGCAGACCGGCCACAAAACCTACTATGCAGTCTTCTATGCTAGAGAAGGTTGCCGATTAGTGAAAAGGTTGTCAACAGGGACAGAAAGACAATCCTTCAGTCATTTTAAAGTTGTGAATTATTCTCCAGTTATAATCGCTACATTAAAGCCATTATGGTTTTAATTAATTAAAAGGGAAAGCTCTCCATATTTGTTCACATTAAAGAACATGGTTAGTTGGCCTTTTTAAATTAATGACATCATTGTAAGGGAAATCAACTTGTTCCCGAGATTGAGGTGAAGAAGAAAGCCATGAAAAATGTAATATTCAGAGTGTGGACAAGTGAAACACTGACAAGTAACCTTTCAAGGCTTATCTCAATGTCAGTGTCTCGAAACTTTAGCTACAGTTCCTGTATTGGGTAGTAAGGTGTTAAATTCAACTTAGTTTCAAATGCTAAACCAATTGATTCTCCAAGGGACCAAGCTTATTTTCCAATTTACCTTAAAACCCAAAGCAAAATACCAGTGCAGCAGGCATGTACTATTTTAATAGAATTTTCCCCTCCATTCTCTTCAGTGACATTGCCTCAGTGGACTGTGTCAGTCACCATATACAATATATTACTTTAAAAAATAAATCTCAATACAAATATCATGCTTTTTAAAGTGAGCGTTTTAGAGATTAATAGATGTATATCAATATGACACAAATCTTATAGAGGATTCAAAGGCTAACCACAAGATAAATGCACTCAGTTTAAAGCACAATTTTTGTCCTGGGATACAGTTTGTAATAATTAATCTGTTGGCACCTTGATCACTCAGTAGAATTGATAGAGTGGCCTTGGATGGACACCAGGTTTCCTGCTTGCCCCATCCATCCACCCTCCCAGCTGCTGTCTCTTCTGCATAATGTCCGTTTCCAATCTCTACATTGGAATCACTGTTTGAATATTCGTTTTGCAGATGCTATGATACTTTCTGTGAGCATATCCATAGCTTAATTAACCTTTATTACTTTGGAATTCATATTCATTCTTTGGCTTAATTTATGTTTTTCTTTTTACTTTTGCATTTGCAAAGATGGGGTTGGACAACAATGGGAACATTTGAGAAAATCTAATAATTATCCTAGCTTGGCTACAGCCAAGTGTCATAATGACTGACCAATTATCTTACATTGTTGAATCTCTAATAATCGACTGTCAGGAACTGACTGCAATGACCACTATTTACTTCTGAGCACACACACTCACACACACACATTCATAATGATAGTAACCCATGATAGCTGAGAGGGCTAAAAAATAGTGTGCTATGGTGTTTTGCATCAGAAAAGCTGGGTACAAATCCAGTCATTTATTGACTTAAAATCTTAGCTCTGGGCCTGTCCCTTCAATATGGGATTGGGATCATCTTATCACTGTGGCAGGAATGTTTTGAGGATGAAATAAGATCATGTTAGGCCTATAGGCCCGGTGCAGTGGCTCTCTCACCTGTAGCTCTAGGCATTCAGGAAACTGAGATCAGAGGATTGAGGTGTGAAGCCAGTCCTGGCAGGAAAAGCATGTGAGACTCTTGTTTCCAATTATCAACCAAAGAACCAGAACTGGAGGTATGGCTCAGGTGGTAGAGTACTAGCCTTTAGTTTTTTTTTTTTAAATAAACAAAGGAAAGAAAAGTGAAAGTACAGAGCAGAGGCACTAAGGCTCTAAGTTCAAGCCCCATTACTGGCAAACAAACAAAACAAGGACTTAGCAAATATTGACTTAATTGAACCCTAAAGACGTTGGCTATGAACTTTAAATCTTCCTGTAAAGGGCATGCCACAGTGGAAAATGATGTGGCTCTAGAAGTCATTTGTTTGTTGATTTCAAGTGCTTGTAAATTTATACTAAGTAATGAATACTGATGTGATTGCTCTTATTAAGCTTCAAAGTAAAAAAAAGGAGTTTTTAAAACATTTAATTTACAATTCTACAAGAAAATTTGTCATTAAACCAAAAGTCCTGCCAGTCCACTTCTCATCCTAACCTTTCTGATAGGCCCCACCATGCTTGCATGAATCCAGAGTTTGCACTGGGGGTACTGGGAGGTGTTCTTGTGCCTTGTCTTCCTCTACACCCTCCTACCCCCCACATATCTGGCTGTTTTTGAACACTTCGAGTTTCACTGCCATCTGAAGCCATCCCTCACATGGAACATCTTGTTCCTTCCCATTGTCAAGAGATCTCTTCCTTATCAAGCCACCTCTTCTACATCCAAACGCCATGTGTTATATGTTTAGTTCTAATGACTTTTGTGTTTAGTTCTAATGTTTAATGCTGAAACTCTAGATCAGTCCTATCTAATAGAAATATAATTTTTATTAAAAATACATATGCAGGGCAACTTTTAAAATGTACTTCATTTGACTTAGTACAGCCAGTATAATCCATAATCTATGTAGATAGTATTACTATGGGAGTTTTAACTTTTTATATTGTTTTCAAAAAGCTGTTGCGTATCTTAAACTTGTGGCACAAATTAGTTTGGAGTAAACAGACAATGTATTTAATGTGTGGCGGGTAACTATAATATAGGACAGTGGCATTAAGGTAATAAATACTGGGTAATATTTCTTGATTTTATAATACATAACACAGAGCTGTGCACTGGTGGTTCTCGCCTGTAATCCTAGCTACTCAGGAAGCTGAGATCTGAGGATAGTGGCTCAAAGCCAGCCCAGGCACTAAACTCGGCAAGACTCTTATCTCCAATTAACCACCAGAAAACTGGAAGTGGTGGTATGGTTCAAATGGTAGAGCTCTAGTCTTGAGCTGAAGAGCTTAGGGATAGCTCCCAGTCCCTGACTCTATGACTGATCAAAAAATAATACATAGCATATGTTTATTATATATGTGATATAATAATACATACATTTTCCTCTGATGTGGAAAATAAGGCTGCTTACACATGGGATCTCTCTGACATCTGTTCTGTTCCTCATGTTTTTTTATATCTCTATATGTGTGTGTTTATCTCCGCATGAGTTTATAATTTGTACTTATAACAGTTCTTTTATTAGTTACTTCTATAACTCTAAATAATGTATCTGATAGTCTACTTGTAACTCTTCAGCTTTAGTTACATATCTCTCGACCCTTTATTTTAGATGTTTTTCTTTTTAACCACATCTATACCTTCCTTTTTCTCTTCAATTTTAGATGGAGAGCTAGTTGTAAAGTTATTCTGATTGATTCCACAACTATGTGTCTTTATATTTCTAAAAGGTTACATAAGGTACAAAGTGAGAGATAGGGCCTTTGTGTGATTTTGATTAATGGAGATAGAGACACAGGTACCTGGACACAGTCTTTACTCCACCTGTTTAGAGCTGAAAGCCAAAGAGAGGAGTTTCCTTCATGTCTGCCAGCAATTTATGGTTTTGGGTAATGGAATCAAAGTACCAGATGCTAATCTGAACTATGACTTTTTATTATTTTATGAGTCCATTCTTGGAGATGGAACCTAGTAGAATAATAAACTTACATTTGATGTGCCAATGAGGTTTCTTCCTGTATAGCCAATTTGTTATGATTGCATTTTGTTTTACAAGAGACTCAATGCTGTAAGCCCACCATAAAAGAAGTCACAGACTCAGAGAAGTCACGTGAGTTTTAGTGGTATTGCTCATGTTATTTGTAGAGAAGAGTAATACAGTTGCTTAAAAATTACAATTTGATGTATTAAAATTATAAATCAAAATATTTAAATTATACTTTTATATTGAGACACAATTGCTATTTTATTTATAAAATTTTCATTTTATTTATAAAGGTAGTAAATGTACTTATCACTTTAAAAAGTTCACTAATTAACTTGATTAATTATAGTCCTTTCTGTATTTCAAACTTTAATAGATTTATTTTCCCCAAGAACTAAGTGCTCTGTACAAGTCATTCAACTGTAGATACTCAAAGTATTCTTGGTAGTTTAGTAAATTAGATTTCAAGGATTGTAAACCTCAAATCCTTTTATGTAGTCTAATAATACTTATAAGCAAAGGTAAATCATTTATGTCTTTTCACTTAAAATTATAACTGAAAATCAATTACATATTTTAAATTGGAACTGTTAAAAAATCTGTTCTATGTTTTGACCTACCAGATTCTCTATAAAACTTAAAAAACATTGACAGAACCGATCCATTTACTTTGTTATGTCTATATCCCTCCCAGTCTTGATGGAATTAAAAATCTCTCACCATCTTGAGAGAGTAAGATCATTCTTGACTGACCAAGGAGGCCAGTTTTAGGAAAGGTTGCAGAGCTGTAGATGTAGGCCCTCATGAGTTTTTGGGTTTTTTTTTAGATTTCATTGTAAAGGTGATGTATGGAGGGGTTAGGGTAGGTAAGCCAGGTCATGTGTACATTTCCTTTAGAAGAGTGTCACCCCTCCCTCACTCTCTCCTAGTTTTTCCCCTCCTGGCTTCCTTCCCCGACTCATTTCATACTGCAGTTCATTTTCCACACAGTGTCTTGGTTTACTCTTTGTCCCACTGTTTCTGTACTTCCCCTTTTCCTCTACAGTCACGAGTTTTCTTATATGACCACAGTGAGTCTTGCCTTAAATCCTCAGCTCTAAATACCATTAGGTTTGCAATCCAAGTTCCAAGAGGTCAAGTGAAAAGCTTCTAAATTCTTAGGTGCATGCTATTTCAATTTTACTGAGTGGGGACCTTAGAGCCCCATGGGAGCTGTGACTGGGCACAGGAAGTAGGATTGGATGGTGTGTGTGGAGAAAACCCGATGCCAGTGGAAAACCGCTGGTTTGTGTGTTTGCCTTGTCCTGTTTACACAGGATTCTGTGTGTTTGACATCCCACAGGGATCCTGTCCAAGATGAGTGCTGGGGTGTACTTAAATCTTACTACTTCCTGAGATCCTATTACCTGCCCCTTGCAATGTACCCTTTGGTTTGTAACCAAATCATTCCAAGCTAACATGTACCCTGTGACTCATTCAAAGTGGAGGACAGAAGGTATTTGGGAGATTAATGGACTCTTTTCCCAGAGCTCTTCCTTGCTCTCACGGAAATATGAATATGTGTTTTGGCATTACGAATCTTGTTACTTGAGTAATCTTTTTTCCATGCATCACCATGTCATCTCCATACAACTGGCACCACTGTTTAAACTGAATAAATGAAGGCCCATTCATCACTAGGTGGGAATCAACCAGTTCAGGGTGTGTAAATGCTTTCTTCTTTCCTTCTTCTTCTCTGTTGGCAGGGGCAGCATGTATATGTATTTCAGTGGATTTTTATGTCTTGCAGCTTTTCTTGGCCCTTCGGTTACAAT
Organism: Megascapheus bottae; assembly: GCF_031878675.1. Lineage (NCBI taxonomy): Eukaryota > Metazoa > Chordata > Mammalia > Rodentia > Geomyidae > Megascapheus > Megascapheus bottae. The sequence goes on from NC_143515.1 coordinate 56,200,537, forward strand.
CTCAGTTCTTTCTATGATAATAACAGAAAATAACCGTATGTGCTTTAAAGCAATGATTTGGAAGTGATGGTTTTTATTTTGTATCATGAAACTGACCACTATGTTGGATCTTGCAGTGGAAACTTCAAGTGAAAAGGAGCTGTCATGCGACTGAACTGGAATCCCAGAAAAATGTGAACCTGGCCATAATCTGAAATGCCTACTCAAGGGCTGGAGCAGTCCTTACAAATGAGCTCCATAATGAGAGAAGGTAAGCTTCAGCCCTACCAGTCTCTTTCATACTCCAATCGTAAGAGAAGAAAATGGAGACGGCAGAAGTTGTGAGTATTTTCTTTAGGTTCCTTTCCTATTAATTGGAGCACATACTACTCGGCATGTATCAGCACTCAAGGAGTGCTTGCACAATCTGCTGCAGTGTTGGTGTTTTATATAAGAGCGGGAGATCCTTCTATTGCTATGCTAGGATGTGTGCTTTCCGTTTGTCAACCTGTGTTGGAAAAGTGCTAATTTCACTAGACCTTGCATGTTTCGGTGTTTGAAGCATTCCATAGGTTGTACTTCTCCAAGGGACAGAATTGCAGGACCCTGGTGTTTTCAGCTGATCTCTTCTCTTCCTGTAGTAGAGGCAAGGCCCACTGGCCGAGCTAGCTGAGAGATTCAAAGAGAAGAGGGAGGAAAGCCTTGACTGAATTCTTGGCTCCATTCTCTATCTACCTAGTAGAGTATTTTTGTTGCTGTTTTTTTCCATTTGTATAACTCCTAGTAAAAGTGATGCTTATTCCTTGCTTGGCTATTGATTTCCATGGACATTTTTCTTTTGGGTGAGACTTCCAGAGAGACAGATGGAAAAGGGGAGGATTTAAAACACTAATATACCCCAATAGGTCATTATATCCAGAACAATTAAATAACTTGCCTTGATTTCCTTGGTAAGTGATCCAACTGGAGGTTGCACACAGATCTGTCTCTAAAGTTGAATGCATTAATTGCACACCATTTATGAACTAGTGCAGGTTTTAAGCAGGAGAAGGATTATGGCTGCATTTGAGGAAGCTATGCTTTGGGAGTGACATTTATACTCTGGATATATTGTAACTCAGAGGTTTGTATATGTTTAGGTCTCAAGACCCCTTCCTATTCTCAGGAGTAATTGAAGAGTCAAGAGAGTTTTTGTTCATGTTGTTACACATTTTTAGTATTTAATTATAGTATGAAGTTAACCCAGTGAATGTTTCATGACACTGGGGGAACATTTAATAGCTTTCTGAGAATGAAGGTCATCACAGAAGTGTGACTTTTTAGAACTTTTCACTGAATACACACACAAGACTGCAAGTGAGAAATGTGTCTAAACATTATGATGAAAGTAATTTCGACTTTGATGTCCTTGGAATTGACTGATTTAAGAGCAGATGGGCAGGTGTGGAGACGAGTGCACTCAGGTGAAGGCAGGAGCCCCAGCAGAGACCCAGAAGCTGCCCCTAGGTTCTTGCTGGCACACACAGCGACCCCCTGATGGCACTGGCTTTCTCTAAGGTTGTTCTGCTCATCTGTGGCTCTTGGTAGATTGATTTTCACCTTTTCTCAACTATGAAACTGCCATGGCATTTTACCCTGAGGTTGAAGTGTGTGAGTTTGAACATACCAGGGGTATCTAATAAACCTACTACCAATGGTATTTGCCTCTGGCATTCTGGCAGCATGGGTGAGAACATAGCAATACCAGAGCTGTGTAGGTGGTGCATTTGTACATTAACTTACAGTTCACACTAGCTCTTTGTCTTCTGATGGGGTTAGGGCCCATTAAACCTATGGTAAGATAAAAGGCATTTAATATGCCCAAGCTATCAAATGAATCTCCTAGTTTAACAGCACAGTACAGTGTACCACATCTGTTGTTCTTCCTATAATCATGCGACTGATTGGCAGTTATAGTTACTGCTACTGCCAGCTATTGGGAAAGGATCATGCCATGTGTCGGTAGAAAGATCAAAACTAAAATATGAAGTATTGTTTCAATTAAATGCCTACTACTTAGTGCCATTGTAAAATAAAAAAATGAAATTGAGCCATACTAGGTTGTGGACCAACTGTATGTATGTATGTATATGCAGATGTACATATAACTTAATTTAACTAGAGGAAGGTTGTCATTTCTCTCATTTGTGCAAAGGTGCCATGTTTGTTAGAGGCAGCTCTGAAGTAATGTGCCTGGACACTTGTCTGGAAGAATACTTGGCAGTAGTGTGTGGAAAGGTTTTGGAAGTGGTGGGGGGAAATCAAGTGTGTTGAGTTGTTTAGCTGAAAGAAATGTATGTTAGTGAATTATTTTTCTGTAATGATCCATATGGCTGTATAGTTACTGAAGGCTAGTCAAATTGCTAATCTAAGATAGAAAATAACGTTTGGAATTCCCTGATCATTGTGTTTGCTTTCTCAACCTTAAATTCATGTTGCCCCTTAGCTTTCCCATTTAACTACATGTATAATTTATCACCAAAACTTCCCTCTGGTTAATTTATTTGCTATTACCCTTAGGGACTTTTTGTGCTTTAGATATCCTCTTGAATCTTGAAGACATTTTGCTTCTATTAGTTTCCTACTCCAAGAAGCACATAGTCACAATGGCAGCCTGCTGGTCTCCGGTGACCCTTCCATGAAGGTCAGTGATTGATTGAGGGCAGTTTAAAATTGGGAGAGAAGTACGTATTTCTCATAGGAAAGAGGTTGGTTTGCACTGTGAGCTTCGTTTGTAGGGTGCCTCATATGTGTGCCTTTCCAACCTTTGTGTGTCCAGCCACTACACATTGCAGCTAGGTTTTAAGGAACCCTGTGGGCAAAAGTAGAAAGAAATAGGATACTTGTGAAATCCAAAGGATATGCCATTTCAATCAACTGGCATTTAAACATTGCTGTTCTCTGTCCAGGCTTGTAAAAGTATAAGCTTATTAAAGGGAAAAGTTGACATTTAATGTCTAAGGTAAATGAAAATGTCCTTTGTATTTGTAAGCAGTACATTTTCTTTGGCATTATTTTGTATTGAAGACCAGAGATTGTATACCTTTTTTTTATTCTACTGGTTGCCAGGGAGATGTGATAAAGCAGACAACTTCAGTGAGCTACTATAAGCTCTATGAGGACCTCCTTTTCTCTACATTTTTACTCTGTATGTACAATATTATAGAACACATCAATCAGTATGTAATCAATAAAAATAAATGAATAAAAATTGGCACCCTTTATCAACATTTGATAATATTATATTGTCAGAAAATACAAGATTATGTAGGAAAGTACTGGGGAGTTTTTATATTTGGATTTGCTCCTAGATCTCAGAGACTTCTCTGTGGCCTGGGGTCTGTAAGTGTGGTAGAAAGAAGGGCCTTCTTACATAAGAATTGCCAGTTCATCACACACACACACACACACACACACACACACACACACACACACACACACGTGTGTATATAGGTCTAACCTCTAGTATGTCCAGAGAACAGAATAAAATATTATTGAAAAAGAAGAGGTTATATAGATTGTTTCAAAAGAGTTCATGAAATTACTTACAGGAGATGGTGAGTTCTAACGGGAGTGTCAGTTGTTGCTAGGGAAGAGCTGAAATCTTCCAGTTACAGTTGGCTCTAAAATTTTGGAGTGGGTTTCTAAGGTGGCTATGTAGGAAAGGTGTGGGTCTTCCCTGACCTTTTGAATTAGGTTTATCTGGGAATTACGTGAATGATTGCATCTTGTGTCATTAACATTCTTGAGGGCCTGCGTATTGATCACAGCCTGGGAATCCTCAGAGAAGAGCAGACCTGCCTCTCAGTGTAGAGGAGCCTTCAGCTATCATTGGAAGGCAGTCTCAGCATTATATTCATATTATCCTCTCAGTTAGCTATATGGATATGGGTTAAATTATCCTTACCCCAAATTTATATGGTGAGACCTTACCCTTTAATGTGCCTAGGGCCTTTAAGATGGTAAGTAATTAAGGTCAAGTGAGGTCTACATCCATCCATAAGAAATAAAATTGTTTAGTATTTGTTTTATAAATGTAGTCAATCCTACTCTTTAAGCTAGATTAATATAGTGCCAAGAATCTAAGTTACTTCCCTCAGGTTGGATTTCTTGGGCCTTTGGTGCCTACCAGCCTAATGCTCTGCCACTGTACATTTAAAATTTGAACTTGAGCCCCTTTCCTAGCTATCTTTTATTTTTGGACTGGTTTTCAGCTTGTTTATTAAAATTGTCTGCTTCCTTCCCTCCTCAAGGAGTTCCCAGAAGGATCTCGGGATTCCTAGCTGGATCATACCATTTATGACAGAGTGATTTGTGATTTCTTTTTACTTAGTGTATAATTTATGCAAATCTACTTCTTATATACCAGTCAAGTTCTATCTTATACAATGCTATCCTACAAAACCTCACCCTATTCTATCTTGTTCTCTTCATACTCTGATCTTAATGAATGATGTCTTATGGAACATCTTGGTACATGTTTTAACTCCTGGAGTAGGTGACAAGTATTTCCAAAAGCACAGATAATTCTCTACCAAGTGCATCACAAAATAGATGGCTTATACTGGGGTCATAATTACTATAGTAAAATTGTTATGGAAAGACAAAGAGCAAAACAGAGCTCTTTTAACTAATATTTTATAAAAAGTCATTCTCTCAGATGCTTATGAAACTGCCTTAAATGAAGCCTTCTGAATTTCATGACCTTGATAAAGAAATTATTCCATATATGAAATCATGTCATATTTATAGTTATCCTTGTACCCAGCAAAACACCTGGCACACAGTTGGGGGTAGGATATTTGTTGAAAAAATTGTTCTTGAAAGAACATTTATGCCTTCATTCTTTAGATCTGGCAAAATATTTCATATGAGAATGACACTAATTTGGTTTTATAAATCTTCTAGTCAAGTCATTACTTTAGAATTTATAGCCTATCAGAGAGCAATGAGGGGCAGAGAGAGGGAGAGAGAACAATATAAACATTGCAAGTATTTATTATTAGTGTAAGTACAGTATTACATTAGTCACTCACTGAGATGGGGGGGAAGGCCGGCATGGGAGAATATCTAACCTTGACCTTGTTCCTAGTTACATAATGTATGTACCTAAATGATTAATCTGAATTCTTTGTACTTCTTAACCAGGTGATTCTATGTAATTACAGAAATATACATAACTAGAGTGATTGCATTTCAGAGGTAAATCAAAATATATTTGAATTTTAATCTCTGTAACCTCAGGAAATTCCTCTTTGCTATTTAAAATGTTATATAATCCTTTCCTTTACCATTTTAAGTGTTTTACAAAATTGGTGCCAAATCTCATTTACTCAAATAGGCTTAAACATTTAGTCTTTAATACAATCAGTAGAAATAGTAAAGTACGGTAGTGTCATTTTTGTTCTCTCTATTCAAAAAAGCTCTGCTCTAGATTTATTTAGTTTTGCTTATTTCAACTACCTTTGGAATATTTATGAAAATATAGGAAACAAGCAGAATGTTTTTGAATTTCAGTAATTGAAGTCAACAGTTGTCAATCACAATTTAAAAGTAAGACAATTTAAAAGAGTGCAGAGATAACTCTAGCACAGGGTATGCTGCTAAACATACAGACTGGAGAATGGTTGTGCTAGACAGTGGGCTGAGCTGAACTTGCACTGGATGAGCTTATTGCGGAGGTACTCTTGGCCCTGTCAAGTCTGATTGACTTTTTTTTTTTTTTGCCAGTCCTGGGCTTAAGCTCAGGGCCTGAGCACTGTCCTTGGGCTTTCTCAAGGCTAGAGCTCTACTACTTGAGCCTCAGCACCACTTCCGGCTTTTTTCTATGTATGTGGTACTGAAGAATCGAACCTGAGTCTTTGTGCATGCTAGGCAAGCACTCTAACAAACTCCAGGCCCTGATTGACGTTTTTAAGGTGAGCTAGAGAGATCTCTGCTTCCCTCTTCTTAAGACCTCCTGGGTCAGTCTACTGTGACAGAATACCTTAGACAACCATATTTTAGGAGAAAAAGCTTATTTGGGCTGATGATTTCATACCCATAATCCTAGTTACTCAGGAAGCTGAGATCTGATGATTTTGTTTCAAAACTAGCCTGGGTAGGAAAGTCCATGAAAGTCTTATCTCCAATAAATTACCCCAAAATCCAGAAACGGAGCTGTAGCTCAAGTGGTAGAGCACTTGTCTTGAACAAAAGAAGCACAAGGACAATGTCAGAGCCCTGAGTTCAAGCCTCAAGACCAGATCTCCGTCATTCCCCCTAACAGATTTCTGCTTATGGTTGATTTAGTCTGTTGTTTTTATACCTGTGGTGAGGTAGTATATCAAGTCAAAATCATGCAATAGAAGAAAACATCACCTCATGAAAGATGAGGAGTAGAGAGAGAGAGGAACAGGCCACAGAGTCCCAGTATTCCCTTTTAGGGCACATCCCCAGTAACTTAACTTCCTTCTACTAGGTTCTACCTTCTAAAGGTATCCTCCACCTAGCAGCAGCACTGCAATCTGCTTACCCAGCCTGTGGAGAACATTTCAGATTTAAGCTATAGCATTTATGAATAACACAAAATTTACATTAGGATTTCCAATATAGTATTTCATATTTCAAAAGGTAATGAAATACTCAGGAACTATTATGCTGGTTAGGTAGTTTCTAAATGGGTAATATATATAATTAGAAAGATCATAACCTGGCCAGAAGTTTGGCCTAGTGGTAGAGTGCTTGCCTAGCATGCACAAAGACCCGGGTTCAATTCCTTGGTACCACATACTTAGAAAAAGCCAAAAGTAGTGCTGAGGCTCAAGTGGTAGAGCTCTAGCCTTGAGAAAGTCCAAGGACAGTGCTCAGGCCCTGAGCTCAAAACCAGGACTGGCAAAAAAAAAAGAAAGATCATAACTTTTTTTTCAGCTTATCTGAAGTTTTCTTGGTGATAAAATGACCCATTGGTAGTTTTGGTTGATTTGACTTTTGGGAGAAATGTAGAATTTGTTAAGTCATGAAAATATATAGATAGTAAATATGAAATGAATTTTTTGGAGAAACACAAGCCTGAGAAAAGGAGAATTCAGTAAAAGAAAACCAGAGATTGCAGTCAGTCTTCTATCAAACAGTTATACAACATTTGAAAGCTGATTAATTCAACAAAAGAATATTTGTATTTGCTAAACATTATTAAATATGAATAAATATATTTATATATGTTTGTACAATTGTATATGCTATACATGTATAGAAAACAGATGGGATATTGAAGTGAAAGTTCAGATTGAGGCTTCAATAGCCAAAGATACAACCACTGGCAATGACCAGACAATAATTTCTAATATGATACCCAGTAACTGCAAAGATTGATTTATCTACACTGAAGATAGGTGAATGGTTGGACTGTTGGAGTAGATTATACAGAGTTTCTCTGGTGAGACTTGTTGCATTTTCTCTCCCCACGACAAAGATCCATTAAACAATCTGTCTGTCTGTCTGTCTATCTCATCTGTTGTGGTACTGGGGCTTATATGCTCTTACTTAGCTTGCTCGCTTTCTTTCTTTCTTTCTTTCTTTCTTTCTTTCTTTCTTTCTTTCTTTCTTTCTTTTCTTTCTCTCTTTCTCTCTTATTGTAATGTATAGCTCTCCCTCATCTTCTGGCTTTTTACTGGTTAAGTGAAAGTAAAAGAATCTTGGATTTTTCCTGTCTAGGTTGGCTTAAAACCTTGATCCTCTGATCTCCTGAGTAGGTAGGATTTCAAGCATGAGCCATCAGTACTCGGCTCTCACTGAACAATTCTTAGGATTCAGTCTTTTCCCCTTTCTTTTCACATTTCTCCATCATAATAATTATAATACCCAAAGTAAGCAAGTTTTAAAAGTCAAAGTTAAATGAATAATTCATTAATTATGATTTGTTTTCAATGTCATTTTTTCACCATCAAATTTTTATAACTTATGACTTGAAGCCTCTCACAGGTGAGTCAACTCTATACACTGAAATACAATTACTATGTAATTAGCAGCTTGATTATAGGATGATCAAGGCATGTTTTTGGCAAACTATCAAAAATCCGCTAACAGTGTCAGTCATACTCAAGTGGTGTTAAATGTCATCTTATGTGGAGAACATAAGGATCTTCACAGCAAGCCCCAGCCATTTCTATGTCTAATCCCATGCTTCTTCTTGTACCAGGGATGTTCCTGACATTTAGACTATGTATTCACATAGAAGAACAAACAGAGGTTTCCTCGTCACTAGTGCTCTTTGGATGTTATAGATTGAATAACGCCCCCTTTAATTGACATTCTAACCCTAGCAATTCAGAATGTAAATAGGGGCATTGTAGATGTAATCAGTTAAAATGATGTGATCTTCGAGAGTAGGGTAGGCTCCTAGTCCACTATGAGTAGTATCTCTATGAAATGGAAATTTGGACAGAGACACACCAAGGGAGACTGCCATATGAACCAGGAGGTAGAGATCAGGAAGATGTGGTAGATATACAAAACAGAGTTCTATGCATCAATCAGGAGGAATGACATTAACCCATTCATAAGGAGATGGAAAGACCTGGGAAAAATTAAGTGAAGTAAGCCAGACCCAAAGATACATAGGCTTCATGTTTTCCCTTATTTGTAATAACTAGAATATGTCTATAAATCTACAAGTTAATCCAATGGGCAGTAAAAGACAAAAAATTATACTTGGGCACAAGTAACTAAACAACAGTCTAAACATTTCACACAGTGAGACCAAAGGAGGATAGACTTAGGAGAGGATCACAATGGCCCAATCACTATGTGCATTTGATGATATAGAATGATGCTTATTGAAATGATCTCTGAGAAATGGAAACTAGAAGTGTTGTATTGTACTGTTTGCAGTCATTTCTCTTTTGTTTCCCTTTGGTTTATTCCCTTTTGTCACTGTGTTTAAGTTCTGTACCCTTTGCCTTGCCTATCTGATTTTTGGAGGGGAAGGCAAGTCACAGAAATAGTGCAACAAGGGTAAACCAATTCAGCAGTGCTATCCATTGGACACTATATTGGAAATGAACTTTACAACTTGGTGGGGAGGATAATTGAGGGAAAATGGGGAGAAAATGAGGGAGGAGTAACACTTCAGAAAGAAATATGCTCATTACTTGACTTATATAACTGTAATTCCTATGTACATCACCTTTCCAATAAAATTTAAATAAAAAACGATTATCTCTGGCAGAGACGAATGTATGGCCTAGATAGTCAACCTTCCACATTTTACCAGAGCATTAAAAAATAAAAACAAGAGATCAGAATGATACTTCGAAAAGCTAGGAAACACCAAAAATTCCTTGCAAAACCCTAGAAGTAAGGAGGGGGTAGGGAACAGATTTTTTTTTTCACAGCACTCAGAAAGAACCAACCCAATTAATATCTTGGTTTAGTACTTTCACCCTCCAGAACTAATGCTAATAGCGAATGCTATGAAACACTTTCTCATGGGATTATGTGTCATCTCTATGTCCTCTGTCTAGTGCCAACCTAGGCCTATTGACTATTCTAAAGTTGGCTTGTGCTTTCCTAATGTCATGTTTTGAAGTTATTTATACTAGACACAAGTTCTTTGCCAGATAAGAGATTTAGAAATGCTTTCTCAGTCTATAGTTCATCTTCTATTCTTGTAACAGGATCTTTGGGCGAAAGTTTTAAATTTTGATGAAGTTAGTTTTTAATCAGGCCTTTCTTTCCTGTGTTGTCATTTTGGCAGGGGGAAGGAGAGACGTGCACCACTTTCAATAATCCAAGTGAAGAGGTCGAAGAGTTAGGAGAGCTAGAAGCAAAGGAAAACTGGAGTTCTGATAGCATTTCAAGATCAATTATATGTAAAGGGCAGAGGCACCAAATTCCTTCTGGGTTTGTCCTTGTCCAACAGGGTGCATAGTTTTGCCATGAACTGACATCCTTCCATGAGGGAAAGGCATGATTGGATGGAACCAGGTTGATCAAGACTTGAGATTAGACACAGCAGATAAGGAGACATTCAGTTTGAAATAACAGGAAGTTCAAAGAGATACATCTAGACTATAGTTGAATGTCTTGACCTAAAGACCACAGACCTGTTTAAACCCACATGCTCCTCAGAAAATGTGGTATCTGTGTACAATGGGGTGCTATGCTTCGATCAGAAAGAATAACATTGTCCCATTTGTAAGGAAATGGAAAGACCTGGAAAAAATAGAGAATTAAGCCAGACCTAAAGAAAAGTAGGTTAATAGGTTTCCCTGGTTTGTAAGAACTAGAATAATATGTCTATGATATTCTTAACAGGGGATCTCAATTACCCAACTCCTGAGTGCAAAGGACCGTGTGCAATGAAGTGCATCAACATGAAGTCCAGACAAGAGTTTCTTATTATGTCCTGGTTGTAGTTATTTCTTCTTTCTTTTCTCTTAGTCTTCTGTACCTTGGGTCCTGTATATAAGATTATTTGAGCTATGGAAGTGAAAGGGAATCACACCGAAACAGCAGGAGAAAGGGTGAACTAATGCAACCTTAATACTCACTTGACACCATGTTGGATATGAACCTTACATCTAGGGGGGAGAGGGGATTAGTGGGGAAAAAGGAGAAATGAGGGATAGGATAACCTTACTTATGCAACTGTAACCCACTTGCTTATCACCTTTTCAATGAGGATTTTATTTTTTTATTTTTTTATTTTTTCAACGAGGATTTTAAAGGAAAACCCCAGACCTAGTAATGACTGACACTCAGGTCTGCATAAAATAAGAGGGAAAAACAGGCAGTAAACTTTTCAATTCTGATTCTATTCAGAAGGTAGTGGGGAGATTCAGTGAGATATGCAGAAAGATCTGAAAGTGGATCAGAAGTTGAGAAACCCCAGTTGACTTTCTCATACCATGAAGTTCTAAACATTTGGCAAAATATGAATCATTTGGCATCTCCTTTGGGAAAGTAGAATCATTTATTTCTGAGTTGTGGAACATCACATATATGAGAGGAGAGTTACCAGATAGATCCTTGATTCTTACCTCCAAAATCTCGAGTCTATTTTTCCCATTCCAAATTTGCCTATGAAGAATAAGGTCTAGCACCCTTATACAGTTTAGATGAGAAAGACACTGTTGAATCTGCTTTATATGTGCAATACCACCTGTGTGTATGGGTGGGGGGGGAGACCAGTGAATAAAAGGGAAAAAAAAGAAGTGAAAAAAATGCAATAGTCAAAAGAAATAGGTATTTGAAGACCAGCTTTTGATCAGCATGCATCATCTAAGCCTTTAATTTTTAAAGTGCTCAGGCGCAGTGATTTATTTTCATGCTGTGAGTGACTGAAAGGGGAAGATTGAAATTCTTTTCAGAAGAGAGACTGCTTCCTGTGGTCTTATAAACGAATGGCACTATCTTAAGCTGGAAAGCTGAGATATACAAGCTGTGCTTTTCAGAAGAGGAGAATACAGGGAGAAATGTACCTCAGGGAATCAAATGGGCTTATATGAGGTTACTTTTCTTTTTTGGCGGGAGGGGATCATGAGGCTTGAACTCTGGACCTGGGCGCTATCCCAGAGCTCAAGGCTACCTCCCTACTCTTGAACCACAGCCTTTGTGAGAGGTTTCTGCCTTTTAAGATTGTGGCATTCAAACCTTAAGTTTTCAGAAATTTGGACAACTTGAATGTCAAGTGCAGGAAGATCTGCTCATGTTCAACACACACACACACACTCCCCTCACCATGGCTGTTCTACTCTGAATAGTATGAGTCACCATCAGTTCACACTTGGCTCCCTACGTGCATTTCTTTGTTATAAAGACAAGAAGAGTATTTGATTGGAAATTATAGTTTCTTTCAAGTAGGACACCTTCAAATTCAAAAGGTGGAAGAAATCAGCAAGGGTCTCCAGTTTTGACCAGAATGAGAGAAGTGGTGATTCTTCATGCCCACTACATACAGTAGGTGGCAGTATAAGCACACAGCAAGTTAAGCAGGACAGCCCATCCCTGAAATCCAGCAAACAGGAATGGTTCTGCACCTTTCCAAGGTAGCTTTCCAGCGCCTGTCTCCTTCCTCTCACGTACTGGGCAAATCCTGTAAGAGCTTTTCCATTTGATAATTTATAGTAGTGTCTCTTGCCTCTCTTTTCTCCAGTACCTTGTTTTGATGGGCTGAACTGTTTTAATAAATGAGCAACCTACATAGTATAAGGGGAAATAAAATGTTTTATAGCTCTTTGATGGCAAATGTTTGTCTTGCCTTAAGCACTCCAGTGACAGAATGATCAAATAAGGACAAGGCTGTGGCTCTGATCTCTGCAGAGGCCAATTACTTTGTTCTATTGTGTGGTCAGAGACCTTACCTTCCTGTTTAAATACCTGGAAATGTCTCTTTTGTGGGGGGGGGGGGGAGAGGGGGAAGGAAGTCAAGATCAAAGTGTTGCTTAGTCAAAGAAATTCACTCTTGTTAAAAAATATATATACTTAGCCTTAGTTGCCTGCAGACTTGGTGTACATCCTTGCATAAGTCATTCAGTGGCTGTGCCATCTCAGGTAAGTCTTTCTGAGCCTTCCTGATTTTGTAGGTTTAGTGTGAATATGATAGACAATGTACACAAAGGTAGCGAGAGATTATGATGATATTAAAAGCTATTGACTCTATTTATTGTGACCATTTACTTAGATGCTTTTAGATGTTTGATACTTGGCTGGGAGACTATGGTTATATCTTTGTTTCCTTTGAAAATGCAGTCAATTCTTTGTTTAAGTGGGCCATCTACTGAGGGTGTTATCTTTCCTCCCTTCGCTGATCTCAGGTTGCTTAGAGGAATCAGAAGTGGAGAAGTGTTCTGACTAGAAACAACATGATAAGAGAGTGTCACTCTTGTTTCATTTTACTGCCAAATGTAACTTTTGGATGAGGCATTCTTGTCCTATACCCTGCTATATTACTCAAATTCAAATAAGTCCTTCAAGAGAGGAAAATATGCATGTTGTTTAGGTGACACATTACCTTCTGTTGCATGTCACAAAGCCCGATGAAGGCCTCCTTCTGGGCTCTCTATCTCTGTGAATGGCCCCACCATCCCTCCATTTATCTACTTGTGAAAATCAGGTCTTTATGAGCCATGTTTTACTTCTCACTTCTGCCTGCTTTATGCATAATGGTCAAGCATTGTTAGTTTTATCTTCAAACATCTCTTGAATGTGGGAAATACTCTATCATCTATCATTCCACCCTCCTCTTGTCTACATTATCTTCATTTCTTTTGGCTGTCTCCAATATTCTTCCATTTGGTAAGGCTGTGCACATTGTATTCCTTCACTGTATTCCTTTTCTCCTCTGAAAAGAGTGTGGAGCTTTGGTGGCAGTTATACCACAAAATGTCTTTAGGGCAGGGCTGGTGATATTTTTATCTATGGGTTGAGGAGCATTTTGTCTTTAAGGGCTTTTCTTTATATCTGACATGGTGTAGAGGGAATGTGTTCTGCTATAAAGGGAACACCCAGAAGAATGAGCTGCTGCCAGGCAGCCTGTATTCTTGTGAGCAGATACAAACTAGGACAAAGCAGTGTCTCATAGTGAGGTAGGCAGGAGGCCTGTAGGCCTTTGCTGAGGGATGGGGCAAGGGAAAAGAGGTAGGGTTTCAGAAGATGGTCATAGAGGTATCTGCTTGAAAGATACTTGTGAAGAGCTCTGGCCTTTGTGTTTGGGAATAGACCCTGTCCTCATGGGATTTGTAGACAGGACTTTGAGAGTTCAGACAATGAAGCCCAAAAGTATCATCAGTGGTTTGGCAGGCTGAATATTTTGAACTGAAGGATGTTGAGAAGGCCTTGGTAGCAAGGTCTCTTTCTAACTTTTTTGGTGCTCTTTTCCTGCTTCCTTCTCTTCTAAGGCAGGCTATAAGACCAGGAAAGTGATAATTCCTCTTTCCTGGGGTTGTTGCAGAGAAATTGGAACCTGTTTCTTCAAAACCAAGCTATAAAACCTAGAAAATATCACACTAACTTTCATTACCTTTCTGTGGCCATAAAGAAAGTCTCCAGTTAACTTGTCTAATAGTAGACCATAAAACTGATTTCAGAAGGGACCTGACTCATTCCAGGGAGGAAAAAAATGCTATCCTTGGAGGCCAAGAAGCATCCAAACCAGTGGGGTTTGCTGGGTTTCCCTTTAGTGTATTACTTTAGACCATTCCATCCTTGTCCCATTTCATTCCTACACAGTGCCACCATGAACCTAAGTAAAACATGGTACTTTCTTTGGGTCTTTGGGTCTTTGTTTCTGAAGGTGCTTGTATCATAGGCTTTCATTAAATAAGCTTGTTCTACTTTGCTCTTGTTAGCTTAAGTTTGGTTATTGGATTGATGTTCCTGCCCTTTATCATTTGGCTTAAAGGGACCATACCTTTCTGCCCCCAAAAGGAAAAGAAATGAAAACCATGCAAATATTGCATACAGAAATAAATATGGATGAAAATTTGTGTCATAATGAGCAGTGTCTCCACAGAGAAAATAATAGGGCTATGGCTTAGTTTGGGTGCCTTAGGAGCTTCTTGGAAAGTAGCCTTTGGGTGAGTCAGAGAGCCTAAGAAGGTCAGTGAAGGCTGCTCTGCATAGCAGGGGCTGGAGCTATGGGGGAAAGTTGGCATTCAAGGAGCCCAGACAAGCCATTGTTGTTGGAGCACAGTGATCAAGGGAATTTGAAAGGTCCAGGAAGAAGTTTGCAGGCCACGGGTTGTGCTTTACTCAAATGTGATAGGAGGACACCCACAAATAGGCCATTTAGAAAAAAAGCCATGCTGGAATTTATGCATACCACGTAGCTAACTGTTTGGATTGGGAAGGGAAAAATAAGGGAAGTAGAAAAAAGAATTCTGCTAAGTCAAGTGGGATGCGTAGGGGACTAGGGTGTGGCTACACTGAGAGATTTGAGCAAACAGGCTTGGTTGGGTTGGAAAGCCCAGCACATGCAGTGGAATATCTCCAACAGAGCATAAAAGGAAGCATGGTGGGGTAGAGATCAACTGCGAAAGGAACAGAAGTTATGGGACTTGCTGAGAGGAGAATGCAGCAGAGCCCGTTGTTCACCTGGATGGATGGAGCTGAGGATTAAAAGAACTTTAATGAATCAGCCAGGCATCAAGAAAGAGTTTTCTTGGGAAACTATAATAGGATTTATAGGCAGGAGAGTCTGGAGTTCTGTGGTTATTGAAATAATAGTCTAGGGACATGAGGAACAATGTTTCCTAATAGTTGTCACAAATGATGACTGTCATTTATCAGATGCCTGTCACACGCTGACGCTGTGCCAGATACTTGGCATCTGTCATTTATGATTCTTCTCATTAGGTGCCCCAATATAGCTGCCTACGGCACAAAAGCAACTGGGTGCTTTCAACAGACACCCCCTCCTCCTTTTGCCAGATATGAAGCCTCTTAGCTTCCTGCAGGGGAGTGTTCTGTCTTCATTTTCAGATGGTAGTGTGGGGGGGGGGGGAACCCCACAGTTCTCTAATGAAGTAATGAAGTAGCTGTCCACAAAATGGTAGAGCTGCATGAGTGCACTGCAAAAGTTGAATTTGAACTGTCTCTTTGATTCCAAAGTTCATGTTTTCCCATTGTATCAAACAGTGCTTCATAGCTCTAGTGAAGCCAGTGCTGGTGAAATGCAGCTATTTATGTGCATATTTTTCACCTATGTAGAGTGAGCAGCAGGGCTGTTGTCCATTGCTTCACCTTTCCAGTGTAGTTTCTAGCTTGTTGAACCTATAAAATGGGATGGCAAATCTGAATGTGAAATCCTCTTTTGTTCCATTGTCTAACTAGTACTCTGCCTTGCTCTATGAAAAAGGAGAGAGAGCTGCCCTCTTGGATCTTTATAAGCTTCGTAACAGAGTGCTCAGCCCTTGTGATGGTGAGGAATACAGACGAGGAAGCCCCACTGTTCCCTCTGAGCTGCTTTGATGCTTCCTGCTCACACTTACACCCAGCTTCCCCAGGCTCAGGAGTCCTCAATTTGTAGTTTCATCCTGAAGTGCTCGCAAGATTGGCAACCAGAAAATCAGAGCATAGGTTCTTTGAAAGGCTGGGGACGATAGCAATTTAGTGGGGTCTGAGGATTATTGCACATGTACTGACACAGAGAAGCAGAGTGCTGTGAAGAGGGAATGCTAATTGTGCAGGCAATTTAAATGCATACTGCATTTTCTAACATTTCCCCACAGAGCTAGGGAACAGTAGGTTTTAATTACTCAGTAATAAAAAGTGAAGAAACAGCAGTAAATCATAGTCTAGACTTTTAGTCCAATAGCTAAAATCTACAAATGACATAAAAAGTATTTCCGATTAGAACACAGAGTGTTTGTAGAGCAGGAGTTGGGCAGAAGATGTGAGGCGTTTTTGTATAATTGCCTTACTACTCATGGACAAGTATCGTCATGGCCTTTGTGTTGGCAGTCAGGATGGAATAGGCCTTGGGGAGGGGCTGGAGAAACCTCGCATTCTAAGGTGATGAAAAGGTATCTGTATGATTGGCATCTCCTAGCTTTGGGGATCTGGTGGGAGGGGGGAGGTCTGTTTGTTGGGCATGCATAGGGAGGAGAGGGTATCCATTAGGCTTTTGGCATGGAAGCACAGTGTGCTGTCTGCTCAGGGCTTGTTCTGTTGGTGTTGAATGGTCCCACCACTGTGACCAGCATGGTTGGTGGTGGGCCTTTACTTGCTTGTCCTTTTAGCAGTTCAGAGGACCTGAAAATTTGGGGAAAGTTTCAGAAATATCTTCTTTTGCAAATTATACCTGTGAACGGTTTGCTAAGGAGAAGGTTTAATTAGTTTTAAATAGTGCTACCTTTAACTATGATCCTGAGATTTGGATACTTACATGATGTGTAGCCATGTGAAAATTTTTATTAACCTCATGCAGCAATATAGCAGAAGGTATATTATTATCTTTACCTAGTAGTATATATTCAGTCAAGATGTATAACACTTATTTGTATTTATTAATTATTTAGATTACTCCTGGCACATTGTACCAGTTGCTTTGTGCTAGTCTCAATATAGTTAACCTTGATGAGCCTCTTTGAATGGCAAGAAGTGGCATGAAAAGAATATTTTCTTTTTTATTGTAATGCATAGAGGGGTTACAATTATATTTGCCAGATCGTAGATGCATTACTTCTCATACATTGATAACCCTTCTCACGTTTTTGTCCCCATTTCCACCACCCCCTTCCAATCATCTTGTTTCCCCCCCACTTCCTTTTCCTATTGCAAATAAACAAATAAATGTGTATACAATATACCAGCTAACAAAGTCAGATACAGTAACAGTATGAGATTGACCAAAGGGCAACAAAAGAGAAATAACATAGTACATTAAGAACAACAATCATACAAGACAAAGCTTTTGTTTCCATATCCTAGAGTTCTTTTCATTTAGTCTCATCCTATATGACCTTATATACCTAGGTTTTGAGCTATTGTAATCCTCTGCCAGGAGAGTCTTAGGTGTGTACTAATTATTACAAATTATTACCGTTGAGCCTATGTTCCTTTGGGTCTGGCTTACTTCACTTAATATTATTTTTTCAAGTCTTTCCATTTCCTTACAAATGGAGCAATGTCATTCTTTCTAATGGCAATATAGAATTCCATTGTGTATAAATACCACATCTTGTTGATCCAATCATCTACTGAGGGGCACCTGGGTTGGTTCCATATCTTTGCTATGCTAAATAGTGCTGCAATGAATATCGTTGTGCTAGTGGCTTTAGTATGCCCTTGTTTCTGGATGATTGGGTAAATGCCTAGTAGTGGAATTGCTGGGTCATAGGGGAGCTCTATGCTTAATCTTTTGAGGAACTGCCATACTGCTTTCCATAGTGGTTGAACGAGTTTACACTCCCACCAACAGTGTAGTAGCGAACCCTCCTGACCACATGGAAAGGATATTTTCTTAAAAATAGAATATGAATTTTCTGTTGAAATCTTCTATTGAGGATACTTGTCTTTCTCTCAAAAAAAAATCTTCCATCCTGTGACAAGTGGTGGCTTGGCTTTCTTAGCTATTGTTGGCATGTGTGTCATCAGCATCACTACAACAAGAACCTTGAATTACATAGATGCTACAGCTTATGAAGGATCCTTGATAAACCCCAAATTATAAAAGCCCACTCTAGACCTCCTAAAACAAAATACCAGGGATGAGGCTCATAGCTAAACTTAGATTTTTTAAGTCAAAAATATTTGTGAATGACTGAAACAAAGGAAAAAGGAAATTGCCTACATGCTTAGGAGAGAGGATGAGTTTTTCCTTGGTTAATTAATCAAATGGTAAGAAATGATTACATTATATTCCCTAAGATGTGTGGACCTCAGGAAAAAAAAAGTCCAGAAGAAAATAGCAAAGAAGAAAATAACAAAAGGTAACATAGTTGTGCATCTATCGTTTGCCAGTAATACATAAAACTCCCTTGAGAGAGACCCACCTTTACTTTCCTTTTGAGGAAAGTCAGCTTCATACATGGTCTCTCACTTGTCTAATTCACACAGACAGTGAAGGATGGAATCCAGAGTCGAACCTGGGCAGCAGGACCTAAAGCCACGTCCTTCACTTTGTGCCACACTGACTGAGATGTTATCTAATCTGCGCGACACTGCAGTGTCCAACCTTGAGAATGGATAGGGATCCTGCCTACGATGGCAGCCATGCACTCCTAGCCTGTTGGCCTTGATTGTTCAGCATCCAGGGGCAAAGGAGTGCTTGGAGCTGCACTCAGGAGCATGTGTCTGTGCTTTGAGTGTGGGACAAAGTAGAGTAGTCACTGAGGAGTGAGCTGCGCAGAAGCCCTTGAATACATAGGAGGGGACAGTGTCACCGGCAGGGAGAGGCACCTGTGAGCCGTGACAAGATGTGTTCCACTTTGTGAGAGGTGGTGTGGGTAATGCTGTCACATAGTATCTAAGCATGTGGGTTTGAAAGCTACACAGTCTGGGACTGGCACTTCTGACACTCATCATGTGGCTGCATTATTTTCTATGGATGATGTGGCAGATTATGTAAATTTTTATGAGTATATCTTGTATTATTATATTCAGAGGGGTTATAGTTACATGAATAAAGATTATCTAAATGCACTTCCATTATTATCTCAGGGGTCAGTAAGTCAGACATTTGTACAAAGAGCCACTTAGCAGTGTCTTCTACCCAGGCCTCAAAGGATTGAAACTAGGGCATTGGTGAAGTGGGGAACTTATCTAGAGGCTCCAGAAGGAATTAATTCCTAAGGCTATTCCTCCCGCGGGTTGTGGCAGAATTCAGTTTCTTTCCATGTAGTATTTAGGTCCTTGCTTACATGACTTCTGACTCCTTTCTGCTTCAAACCAAAATGTGTGTTTATCTGTATCTTTCTTATTCTTTGAATCTTTGACTTCCTCTTCTGCTGTTGGCCAGAGAAAGATCAGTCATGTAATTTGGCTAGACTAATGGGATAATACAAGATAATTTCCTGTTTTAAGGTCAGCTGACAAATGAGCTTAAGTACACCTGTCATGTAATTTCCACAGGTGTGAATTCAGTCACAATGGGCAAAGGCTGTGAGCACCCAATTTGAGTCTATACTGGTGACCTTGAATGAGATCTCTTGGGCTTTGTAGCCTAAAAACTATCATCTTTACATCAGTTTTACAGATAGCCGATATTTATAGAAGCCCAACTATTTTTTATTTTACTGTAATATAAGGAATGATGTATTAGTCTGAAATTCTGTACTCTACTCCAAGGCAAGATATATTTTCTAAATGATAACTTGAAAGCTAAGAATGAGCTAAAATTTCTTTTGGAAAATAATACCCTGAAGCAGCATGTCCTATTTATTCTTCCTATACTCCGCCCACCCTTCCACCTCCTCTCTCACCATGTTGCTCTGAAAGTTTTAAAAAGTCCTTTTCATTAGATTCTGGAGTGTAAGGCTAATGGACACCATTAGGCCAATGATAATGCCAGACTACATTTAAGTATTTTTTTTCCTGCCTTGAAAATGCATACCTCCAAGCAATGACATTTAAAAAGAGTATTTGTACCAATGTCTAATTTGAAGAAAATGAATACCTTAAGAAATAACATGGATACCTTATAATTTTCTAGTCAAAAACCATCAAACAAGTTCTCACATATTGTATTTTTCCATGGTAATTCACTCAAAAGTGCTTCTCTTTCATTGTGCCCTTTGCAAAAGCTTATTGAGATTCCTACTTTCCTGTAACTTGTTGGAAATGGATGTGGTCTTTCATTTCTGTGCACTCTCCAGAGCACATTGTAGCACAGAACAATGACAATACAGATGGAGAAATGAGAAACAACATCCAGTCCCACAGTTTCTAAAGTTTAATTTTTTCAAAGTTGACAACCTTTATGGGCTTGCTACTTCTTGATAGCATGGAGAGACCAAGTATGGACTTTAATATTTTTTTTTACTATAAACATGGAGAAGATCTACTTTCAATTAGCCAAGACAGATATGAACAACGAGAACACCACAGGCTAGGTGTTTTATTTGTGTTCTTTTTTTCAGTTGCACAAGAAATAAATGACCTTAAATTCAGCATAATGGATGAGCCTTTTAAATTGGCAATTGTATGGACTACTGACTAATCTCAAAATTTCGCTAAACATAGCATGATCCCCAGAACTATGGTGCCAGACAGTGTTGTGCAGCCCATTAAAGAATACTGGCAAGAGACCTATGTTTTGATGTCATTTCTGAATCACTTACACAGAGTGTTTTATTTTTATGAGAATTAAAGCAGTAATTTTTTTGAGTTGGGCCTTAAAGTATCCTATGCTTAAGCATTGGTTGGTAGTCCATATTTTGGGGGGAGGTGGTTGGAACATTAAAATGTGGGGCCTAAGGAGAGGACGTTGGGTCATTAGAGGCATTCTTTTGAAGAGGATATTGGGAGTCTGGCTCTTTTCTCTATCTTTTGTGCATCTTGCTTGTTTATCACATTTCTACTATGACTTACTGCATCATGACAGGTACCCAAAGAAACAGGGGCAAGTGCCTATGAACTGAACTCTTTATAACTATAAGGCCAAGCCAGTTTTATCCTTCTTATAAGTTGATTTTTTTCTCAGGGATTCATTGTAACAATAGAAACTTACTGACATAATGATGCTATGTGTTCATTTCAGCAAAAATGAAAAAGATACAAAGAAGGAAAAGAAAGAGAAAAGAATAAAGTTCACTATATCGATCTTCCCTATCATCTTTCTGGATTAAAAAAACCCAGTAACATATGTAGATAAGTGCACCAAAACATATATGGCTGCGTTTAGTATCTAGAGTTTATAGTAGCAGTGTTTACTGTGTTCATTGATTATAGTTCCAGATCCCAAATTCTTGATATTTCTAGATGTCTGACTGACCGTGTGAACTGAGCACTCCTGCTCCATTTAGCATTTCAACATTTCCCAAAGTGATGGGAAATGGGTCAGGGCCCAAAAGGGAGCTAGACACTAATGATTGGTTTGAGATAATAGTTTAGATTTCTCCATTCAGCACTCTGGGGGATGGTCTCGGTCTAGAATTTGATTCCATAATGCTTTTCAAAGTCATCTCACTATAACCGCAAATCTTCAGTGGTCGATGTGTCACTGATGGAATGTGGATTGAGATCAGTTAAGCCAACAAAAGGTTAAACACAACTAGAATTGACATTCCTTAAATCCAAGATCATTTTTCTTCCTGTTGGTTTACACATCTGTAGGACCCAAGAAAAAAAACACTGTACAAATGCTTAGAGCCAAAGAGTATGAAATTGGTTATAAGGTGCAGTTATAAGAGTTTTGAAGGTCTAACAAAGAGCATAACGACCATAGTTAATGATACTGTGTTATATATTTGAATTGCTAAGACAATAGGTTCACTGTGGCATTTCAGCATAACACAGATCACTGTGAAGTGACAGATTATTTCATAATGTTGATGTATATTACATCACATTATATATCTCTGAGAAGCATTATTTTTGTCAAATATCATTCAAGAAAGCAGGAAAATGCAATATGGTTCTATAAATATGAATGAAAAATATTAAATTTGGTCAGAATAAGCTTATATGGAATTACACATCTCAAATGGGAGAACTTAGCAAATATATTCAGTGTTCTTCAGAGTGATGATCTTGGAGTTCCTGAAATACTTTTTGTATACTAATAAGCTTTGGAGGAATTTAATAAAAGGCTTAAAATTAAAAAAAGAATATTTGCATTCTTTATGAGACCAAGATAACCTTCTTTGAAGCAAATATCATCTCAATGATTACATCCGAGCATTTCCCCAAGAAACATTTATCTTCCATGAATAGTGCCCAAGACTATTTTGAAAGCAAATCTTAAAAAAAAAATAGCCTCAGCAGCTCAAAGATAAAAATACCTTCCGCAAAATTCTTTAAATGTTTTAAAGGAGAAGGAATAAATAAAGCATGAAAAAAAGCAATTTCATACAAGAAATACAGCAGTCCCCACACTGTTTTTATTCATGTTTTTTGAAAATTTAAATTTTATTGCAGAGGTGAGGTACAGAGGGGTTACAGTTACATAAGTAAGGTAGTGAGTACATTTCTTTTTGAACAGTGTTACCTCTCCCTCATTTTCTCCCACATTCCCCCCTTAATTCCCCTCTCCCAGGAGTTGTAAAGTTCATTTCCAACATAATGTCTAGTGAGCATTACTGTTGAATTGTGTCCCTGGCATTCCAATGAGTCAAATCAGATAAACTTATATAAGACAAAGGGAACAGAAATTAAAATAAAACAAAACCGTGACACCAGGAATAAATCAAAGGAGAACAAAAAAGGAAAAAGAAATAACTGCAAACAATACAATAAAAAGCCCTCCTGTTTCCATTTCTTGGAATTTATTCCAATAAACATCATTTTATATGGTCATGTAATCATACCTATTGAACTCTGATATACTTACATTGTTAATGAGAGATGTGTTAGTCTATGAAGGAGTTGCTATGAAGTGATCTTGTTTTCTTGCTATGATCCAACTAATTTTAAAATTCATCAGAGCTTTGGGAGAGTTTACAAGGTATAATTTGGAAAATATCCCCAATACCTTTGGTATTTAACAAAACAAATCTGCCCTTATTTATTTATTTTTAATTTATATTTTTGCCTGTTATTTATATGATGTAATTGGACCTGCAGAGGAATAACAAGTTCTATTGTGTCACTTACAGGAGGGTGTGCTATAGGCAATGTAGACCTTAAAAGGCAAGTATAAGCTGGGTGCCAGTGGCTCATACCTGCAATCCTAGCTACTCAGGAGGCTGAGATCTGAGAAGAGCAGTTCAAAGCCAACCACGGGCAGGAAAAGTCTGTGAGACTCATATTAAACACTAGAAAAATGGAAGTGGAGCTGTGTTTCAAAGTGGGAAAGCATTGGCCTTTAGCATAAAAGCTGGTCTTGACACAAAAGCTCAGCACCCAGGTCCTAAGTTCAAGCCCCAGGACTGGCACAGACACAAACACAGACACAGATACAGACACACATATGCACACACACATGCACACACAAGAACTGGGAGAAAGAATTTTAAATCTTCTATTAAATATGGTCAATGCTTGAGGGAGATAGATATCTTTATCATTTAAACATTTCACAAGGGAGAGATTGTGAAACTCTATTTGGTATCTCAGGCATAATTTCAATATCCTTATGTAATAATTAAAGTAAATTTAACTTAAAATTAAAAAAGCCCTAAAGTACAAGAAAAACTCTTCTACAGAGGTTGACTTGCTATGAGTACAATTCAAACAAGGTGTACCAAGCCTGAAAATAATTCTGTAAGAGAAATTCCAAAGATATTCTGAGCAATGACAGCATTGTCTGAGAAAAGTTGAACGGATGCACACTCTGTGCTGACAGCTTTGAAGGAGATAAAATAATCATTTGGATGTTGATTTTGGGTATGCTGCTTCAGCTAGGAGTTTTATTACCTTGTACATTTATCCAGGATATAAGATTTTTATATTACTTATAATAGCTGTCATGCTTTCCACCAGCCAAATCAACAATGAGATTTTTTTTGCCACCAGAAAAGAAATAATCATAAGAGCTGAATAATTAAACAGCAGGTTGTGTTGGGATAATGTAATTTTGGATTTGCTTAGGTAAAGAATTGCATTTTCTTTGTAAACATTAATAGTTTGTAAGTCAGCTTCACTTAGAGAGGCAAGAATCAATCTGTAATTTCAAAAGTTACATTTATTGTAATTGCTTTTCTATACTTAAAACAGTAAACACACACATATCCTGTGTTCTAGATTTTGAAGTGCTTTTAATTTGGTAGGTAATGCCACCAAAGGGAAGTACACACAGCCTGTCATTATTCTTGGGGCCTATGAAGGTATTACTAAGTGACTCAAAAAGATACATGTTTGGATAAGAAGAACAGTGGCTTTTTCTGTGCAATTTCATTTTCCTCAGGAAATTAAAAAGATCTAGCAGTGAGGCATTCATAACCATTGAGAACCAAACAAGTTGAGGAACATTATAGTACAGCCACCTGAATTACTTATTTGGCTTCACTTTTCTTCAAATGCATATTTAAATTAGGTAACTAAATAATAGGAATGCAAGGGATAATATTACCTCGAGGGTATATTTCTTTTTGAATATATATTTATTATCTTGAAGCAGTAGTACAAAGGAGTTACCACTGCAACAAATCCATCCATGACTATAATGCATCATGTTCAATGTCATGCTTTTCATCATTCTCCTCTAGGTCTTCCCATACAATTCCCTCTCGGTTTTCTTAGTCTTACCAGCTATACATTGAATGTCATGACTGCATTCTTCCCCCTTTTCCTCTCTTCACTTTTTTATCCCTCTCTCCTTGACCCACTCCTCATCTTGCAAGTACAAGTTTCCTACTATTCTTTTTGTTGGACTGTGTGTGTGTGTGTGTGTGTGTGTGTGTGTGTGTGTGCGCGTGCGTTGCATGCATGTGTGCGTGCATGCTGTTTTTTTCCCCCTAGGGAATTATATTGTTTGAATTTTCCCCTGCAAATGCCATATGTTGGTTAATACTCTGTATACTTGCATGCAACATTGCTGTGTTTACTTGTATATTTAAAAATCAGTTCTGGCTTCCACACATAAGATAAAACATGCATTCTTTGTAATATTTCATGTCAAGTCTGGGTTTGAGACCTAAAAGGACAGGAACAGATAATTAAGCCTTTACGTATTAACTCTTGTATTTAACAAGACATCCAAACTGAAACTTAGAGGAACACAGTCCACCAAAATGACATACATTGCCTTCTTTTCTACTACAAATGCACCTGTGAGGTTAAGAATGTCAGCAACAAGAAAGCAAATCCCAGTATTTGACTTATTTGGCTACAAACGTACTAAAGCTATATGTTGAAAAACCATCAAGAAAGTGGTAGATGACTTTAAGATTCCAAGACAAACAATGTTTAGACTCACTCTACCTAGAGGCATACATTGAAGCCTTGGAAAATATTAGAACATAGCTCCCTCACTAAAAATAATGAAAATTACAAGTTATGCAATGAAGGGAAAGGAAAGGACCAGGAAAAGCAAAACTATGGATCTAGTTAAAAGGTGAGTGGTTGTGAGGAGCTTGAGAGGAGGGAAGAAGAATAAGCATTGGTGCAGAAATTTGTAGAGCAGTGAAAATGCTATGCATGATTCTATAGGATTAGGTGTATGTCCTCATGCACTGTTCAGACCCATGCAATGCTTTGTACCAACACTAACCCTTGATGTAGACTGTGGACTCTTATCAAATATTTATGTATCAATGCACACTCATGCATTGCATGGAATGCGTCCCTCCAGTGGAAATGGTTAATGAGGATGAGACTATATACAGGGAGGTAGAAGATTTCTGGGAAATCGTTGTACATACTCAGTTTTGTTGGAAACCTGAATCTGCTCTAAAAAAATTAAACTGGTAAAAACAAGAGCTCAAGAAGGTTGCTCTTGCAACCACCAAGAACATCTTCTCAACAGCAAAAAATATGGGTAAAGCAGCTAAAAATTAGCTTACAACAGTAGGCATATTAAAAATGTGATTTTTCTGCTGGATGTGGTGGCTCACACCTATAATCCTAGCTACTCAGGAGGCTTAGATCTGAGGATCCAGGTTCAAAGCCAGCCTTGGCACTGAGGTCCATGAGACTTTTATTTCTAATTTACCACCCCAAAACTGGAAGGGGCGCTGTGGCTCAAGTGGTAGAGTACTAGCCTTGAGCTGAAGTACTCAGGGACAGTGCTCAGAGTTCAAGCCCTACAACCAACAAAAAAAGTGCTTCAATTGCATGAGAGTGGGTGATATTTAAAGAAGGAGAATTAGAAAAACAGAAAAATATAGTGTGTTTAACCAGCAAGAAGTTGCTATAAACCAAATTTGATTCTGCATTTGAGATCCAAATCAACTTGTTGAAAACTCAAGATAAAAGAAAAGATATAAATGCAAACATATTAATAACTATAACAAATGCAATTAGATTAGATTTATCTGTTAAAAGACATAAAATTTCAGATTGGAAGAAAAAGAAATCTCTTATTTTATTTAGATATAACCAAAACTTGAAAGGTCAAAGATTGATAGAAAACCCATATACTTACTAAGCAATAACTAAAATTAACCTGACATAAAATATTAATAGAAAATGAATTCTAATAAATCATAGGAAAACATCAAGCATAAAAGAAAATTACAGATAAAACCCTAGGAAGTGTAGCAACATAGTGATATAGCAAACACACTGTATTATTAGAAGCCCTTAATGTCTAATGACAAAATAAACAAAAATATGTAAACAAAAAATTGAGAGAAATTCAAAGACAGATTGGTAAGACTCATGGTCGGAGGGGAAATTCAATAGGTTTCTCTGAATTAAATATGTAGAACAAAATTCAGGACACCAATAGATTTGAACCATACACTCAGCAGGTTTGATGTGATATATAATAGATGTAAAGATGTAGAGATACAGATATGTCTCTATTAAAAATATAGAGTATCTTTCTAGGCACAGAATTCTATTCAAAACACTAAAGATATTCTAAATAAACAAATGAAGTTGTAATACTTTCCAAAATTCCATGATCTTCATGGTTACCATAAAGTGCTATGTCCCCTGACAAAAATATTATTATTAGGTCCTAGTAACAATAGAAAATCAAAACAGCAATTTAAAAAATCTTGAATACTCAAAAGCATTAACCCTATTTCCATGGGAACTTCAGTTAAAATGCTGATTACTTGGATGGACTTTTGTTTTATATTTGAATAATGGATAAGTTCAAAGACCTCAAGACATACAAAAATACAACAAAGTCCAGACAGAAGCAAACAAATCTGTGGGTTATTGTCCCTCTGGCTCCCTGAGGTAGATCTTTCTATGTCCAGTTTTACAAACAAAGATAACATGCGCAGAGACCCACAACCTGTATTAATTTATATTACTAACCAGCAGAATATAATATACCCCATATTCTCACCAATGTTTATTACTTTCCTGATCATAATAATTCTGACTGGAGTGAGGTAGAATCTTCATGTTTTCACGTACATCTCTTTATGTCTAAGGGTGTTGAACATCATGTACATCTTAACCATTTGTATTTCTTTTGAAAAAACTGGTCAATTATTTTGTCTGCTTATTTTATTCTTTTGATGTTTAATTTTTGGAACTCTTATCTATGTTTTTGGTATGAATAAACTACTGAATAATGAGTAAGGATTTTCCCTGTAGGTTTTATTTTATTTTTGGTGATTCCTTTTCTGTGCAGATGCTTTTTAGTTTGAATAACTTTTGAGTTCTTAATGTTCTCTCCTATCTCCAAATATGCCCTCTCTTCAGCACTTAACTGTTTCACATCTATTCTGCACTGTTTCCAAGTCATTTGTTGGCAGGCCAAATAGGACTGTGTCATTCCTTCATTTAAGGCCTCTCAATGGCTTCTGGTCAGCAGTGCAAAGGTCAGCCAGCTTAGCATGGGTGACAGTTGCTTTTCTCCCAGTTTTATCTCTCACAAATGCATCAAGGTTAAACGGCTGTGGTTTCCTGAAATTATTATTATTGCTTTCTATTTTATATCTTGCCCTAAGGCTTTCCTCATTTAATTTTCATTTGGACCTCTGGTCATTTTTTAACTACCCTATTGAAAAAAGACTTTTTTTTTACCATTATCCTCCTCTTCTCCTCCTCCTCTTCCTCCTCCTCCTCCTCTTCCTCCTCCTCTTCCTCCTCCTCCACTTTCTCTTTCTCCTTCTCTTCTCTTCCTCCACCTTCTTCTCCTCCTCTTCCTTCTTTTCCTCCTCCCTTCATTCGTCCTCTTCCTCTTCCCCTCCTCCCTTTCTTTCTCTCATTCCCCCATTTTGAATGGAAAAACCTAGCTGCTCCTAGGGAACAAGGCGATGATGGCTTCTGGTTACTTCCTGCTCAGAGGGAAAGGAGTGGGATATGGTGGTCTGGGATCCTTCTAGAAGGGTCTTTTAGGCAAATCTTGATTTGTGAACTCCTTCAGTGGCCCATGATAACTCCCGAGGACAGTTTTTATGAGGCTCCTTTTTCTCTTATGGCCATTTGTACTTGGACGGACTTCCAATCTGGAGGCAACAAACTTAAAAACACCAGGGCCAAATATTAGCAGATAACTTATACCAGATAGGGATCCTAGGAAAGGTGGCTACTAGATCAACAGGGATCAGGTGTTTCCCCACGCCTTTGCTTTAGTTGTGAGATGTTGCATTTTCTTCTTAATGCTTCCTAGTGTCTATTAGTACAGTGCGTCTGCACCAGTGGAGTGGATGTTTTATCTCCTTGTTCACCGTTGCCTTAGTCCCCCAAGTGCCCAGATAAGAACCTGGTGTAGAGTGTTTAATAAATGTTTATGGAATGAATGAATGGAAACTGCCTCCCTCGATCTCACATTCTTTTCTTTTTCTTGGTTCACCTGGTTCTAATTAATTGTCAGTGCTGGGCTCCCCTATTCCTTGGGAGAGTCTATAAATAGAATGTGCTCTTGACAGAAGTGCTTGTCTGCAGTTCTTCCAGGATGGCCGGCTCCTGTGACATGAACTACCAAAGGGAAGTATTACTGAATCTTCATTTAGTAGAGAGGGTGGTCAGGATGTAATTAGGTCTAGATGAAGTCACCCGTGTGGTGATTCCATAATGGGATTAATGCTCTTATAAGGAAAGGAAGACAATAGACCTATCTCTGTCTTTGACATGTGAAGTTACAGTAAGAAAATGTATAATTAGGGTTTTTGTAAGACACAAAGGCAATTGGCATATTGATCTTAGTTACTCTTATCTCCAGAATGGTGAACTAAACGGTATTTAAGCCATCTGGTATATGGTATTTGGCATTTTGTTACAGCAGCCTGAGGTGGAATAATAATCTTAAAAATACATTTAGGATTGACCATGTGCCAAAACATATGCCAGGTGCTTTATTTAGATAGCAGATATACTCCACAATAACTATATCAAGTAGATGTTTTCAACCTCAGTTTGTAGTCAAGAAAACTGTCTGTGACTTAGAGAAGATTTATCTTGCTTGTATCAGAGAGTAAACAGTTGAACTGATATTGGGAATTGGGGAAATTATAACTCAAAAATATTTGTTTCTAACAATGGAGGCTGAGTATAAGTGGGATGCAAGAAAGCACACCATGGCATCCGGAATTCATATCACATTTAACATTGACCTAATAGAGAAAGAAATAAAGGGATAGAGACTACTAAGAACAATATTTTATATTGAAATAACCAATTCTTATTCTTCATCAGAGAGATGATAGGATTGGCCTATTGGATGGTGTTCTCTGAGAATGGACAGCTATTTCCTTGATTTTCCAGTTTAATCCAGCTGTGGAAATAGCTTTTTTCATGGTAAAGACTGATATAGAAACTCTCAGGAATGGGATACAGAGGTGGACTTGAGGTCATTTGCATTAGGAGGTAGGGATCTGTATAGAAAACAAAACAGCACAAACTTGTCTTTTAGCCATTTGTGCAGGGACTTTCTGAAAATATGAGAGCTTGTCTGTTATCAAGAACTGAGTGTAGCTTAAGCTACTCTCCACTTCAATTCATGTACACCTAGCAGAAAAAACAAATATTACAAATACCTAGCCTTCAAATGATAGTTTGACAGCATCTCACACAGACAGACAGACAGACAGACAGACAGACAGACACATACACACACACACACACACACACACTTCAGAACAACAGCAACAAACTCCAGTTTCTAGATAAGTATCAAGAGATTTCTGTGCTGGAATTTCTTTTTTGAGATTTAGGCAGAAGAAAACTATACCATTATGAAATATCTGAAATGAAACAAATAAGAACATCACATACCAATTGAGTCTGGAATGTAGTACAAGGAGAAGAAGAATATAAAAGTGCTTTATTCTTTGCAAAAATTTAATAAGACTATGAATCTGATAAAACAAGGGTCTCAAGGTATTATGATAAAATAGTAGAATTAAAGTCAAGAAATGATCGTAGAGACAAGGCAATTCCATTACAGGTAAAAAAATACACTTCAAACAGCAAGAGACAGAAGAGACAAAGGTGAAAACTTAGTAAGTAGCATGAGGGAATAACTTGAAGTAGTTTTAATGAATGTTAAGAAAATTAACAAAGAGTCTAAAATAATTAGCGTGGTTGTGCTTTATATGGTAGACAAAAGAGTTCAATCAGGAGAATACTCCTTGAAAAACAGAGAAAGAAATAAAAGGAAGGGAAAAGTGTTCTCAATAGTAATTCAAGAAGATCGTCTTGAAATGGAAAAATAAAAATAACCCCAAATCAAATGAGCATGTTGAAAAGATAGCATACTAGTGAAAAATTATATGTAGCTATTTAGATCAAGAGGCAGATTAGAATGCAGTAGGTAGAACGCAGGCAAGAATACATTGTAAGTTCCACAGAACTGAGAAAAATGAGGTGAGGGG